>NW_024038871.1:757500-825000 GCF_016077235.1 Cyprinodon tularosa | reverse complement strand
TAATGCAGTTCTAAATTTTAAAGGTTCTGGTTCACATTGTCTGTGTTAGAGTGATAACTATCCTGTGTTTCAACCAGAAGGGTCATAAACTTTTATGACCTCCTGTAGGTCATGAGGCAGAATCACACGGATGTGTGACTTCCATCCAGCCAGTTGGTCAATTCACACCATCTTGTTACCTGCATCCTCTCAGACAATCATTATTGGGTCTGCTGTTTTAGGCCCGCCTGTTTGATGTTGTAAACTGTTAATAAAAGGCTTTGCCATGAAGGGATCTGTGGGAGAAGGTGATGGCTTTCCAAGCCAGAATCTTCTCTCCACCCGGCACACACTGACGTCACAAAACCCGGTCTCTGTGTTGATCATTTTCCTTTTAATCTTTTAAACTCACATTTCTCTGGATTAAAAACCCAACATTTTTGGTGCTGAAACTCCGGGAGTCAAGATCCAATTGTCCAGGACCGTGCGGGACCAAGGCCAAGAAACTGTCAACAGCCGTCCACCCTTTGCCGGACGGAGCCAATAGGTTGGTCCAGCCCTGCCCTGGACATCCTGGTGACGACTCAAGCTGAGGACTGATCTGCACAGAAACGGTACGCCTAAGGTTTTTTATTAAAAGCTGGTCTGGGACCATGTGAAAGCTATAACTAGTTGTAGTCGCTAGAATATTTGACAAACAGGGTTTGTTGTGGGAGATCTGGGATCGGTATTCTATGCGTTTTGGGTCAGGGACCCTCTGTGTGAAAGCTATAACTAGTTGTAGTCGCTAGAATATTTGACAAACAGGGTTTGTTGTGAGAGATCTGGGATCGGTATTCTATGCGTTTGGGTCTGGGACCCTTTGTGTGAAAGCTATAACTGGTTGTAGTTGCAAGAATATTTGACGAAACCAAGTTTTGTTTACAAGTCTGGGACCTGGGTATTCTGTGCGTTTGGGTCTGGGACCCTCTGTGTTCAAGCTATAACTGGTTGTAGTTGCAAGAATATTTGACGAAATCAAGTTTTGTTTACAAGTCTGGGACCTGGGTATTCTGTGCATTCGAGTCTGGGACTCTATGTTGGTTAAAAAATAAAAAATATTAGGCCTTAGGTGTGTGTGACTGTGTGAAAGTGTGTGAGGAAACAATCGAACCGCTGTGTACTGGACTAAATTCTTTAAAAATGGGACAAGGTAGTAGTAAGAAGGAAATGCCAGGTGATGTTAGATGGATGGTGGCGTGTTGTGGTGGTGACCCAGAGTTTGCCAGAAAGTGGATTGAGAAGGAGGGCTGGGATGAAAAGTTGAAAGTTGAGCCGCTGACTAAGATTCAGCAGAAGGTGGAGATGAAGTTGGTGTATAAATCAAAAAGAAAACAAGCTAAATACAGAAAAGAATTAGAAGAGTTAAATAAGTGGATTATGCAAGCAAAAAATAAGGAAAGCCAAATACAACAGAAGAACGATAGAAAGACAGCTACAATTGCTGCTGTAAAAGTTAAAGCTGATGAAGAAACTGTTGTTTCCCGTATGCTTCCTCAATATCCTGATCCTAATCAAATTCAAGGGGGTGATGGGGTTCAAGCAGTGGCATCAGCTGCACAGGAAGGTGGAGATAAACCCCATCACAGTGAATGTGAACACAGCCATGCCACTGTTCCTCCTCCAGTAGCCCCACCATCGTGTGGTGATATTGGAGGAGCAGGAGCAGGCCCCATGTCCGTGTCGTCCTCTGTGGATGGTATGGAACTCAGTGCCTCTGACTCTTGTGAGCATGAGTTGGGAGGATCAGGGGGGGATGTGAAGCTTGATTCGAAGTGTTACAGGGATCATTATCAAGTGGAGGCTTGTGGAAGGGGCCCATCTGCCCCTATTTATCCAAGATTGGCTGAATTAAAAAAACAAGAACAGGACCAAGATCCTGGGAGGGGGGCATGTGCTTTTCCGGTGTTGGAGGTGGCCAACCCTCATTGTGGTCAACGCACGGGACCCCAAGATGGTGACCCACTGGATTGTGGACCCACTGTTCTTGTGTGTGGGCCATGGACAGATGCAGAGATGCGGACTGCCTGTCGAGGTTTACCTCCAGCCAGACAGAACCCAGTTAAATGGTTCGAGGATGTTAAAAATAGATTGAGAAAATTCATGGCAGAAACAGGAAAGCCATGGGCAGAAAACGAACAAGATGACATTGACCCGCTAACTAAGTGGATGCTGAAGCTTTTCAGCGACAAAACTGTTCGGAAAACATGTAATCTGCCTAGTGCTCCTTTTGTTTCCCCACAGGAAAGCCTGGAGCCTGGAGACCGAGTGCTGATTAAAATCATCAAAAGGAAAACTTGGAAAGCTCAGAGGTGGGAAGGACCCTACATAGTGCAACTAACAACCCCCACTGCCGTGAAAATCCAGGAGAGAGACACTTGGATCCACCAGAGTCATTGTAAACTGATTAAAAACTTTCCACAGCAAAAAAGCCCAGTTACTTTCACAGGGACCCCACGACTAAGGTATAGATCTGTGGTGAAGTCCAGCTTCAAAGGGGTTTGGTTTTTTTAGGACCACTCGTCTCAACGCTGGTGAAAAAAACAACCTAACCCAGTCTTTTAGAGTCCGGTTAGTGGGTGTTTCCTTGGACGGACTGGCAAAGATCTGAAAAACCAAAGTTGTTATGCTGCCCGGTGATGACTGTTGGACCGGTGTTCCTAGGAACTCAAACTGACTGTCTGAAACAAAGGAAGAGCAGGATGATTTTTGATGGATCCACAGCAAGTCATCCTACAGTGCCAAGATGTGGTGGCAACATGCAAAACATGTTGCTGAAGATTTGAACAAAACAGACTGTTATGTTTGTACTCATATTCCTACTCCTATGAATAAAATATGAATTGAAAGATGCTGATGTTTTTATGTATAAGAGGAGGGAAATGTTAGAGTGATAACTATCCTGTGTTTCAACCAGAAGGGTCATAAACTTTTATGACCTCCTGTAGGTCATGAGGCAGAATCACACGGATGTGTGACTTCCATCCAGCCAGTTGGTCAATTCACACCATCTTGTTACCTGCATCCTCTCAGACAATCATTATTGGGTCTGCTGTTTTAGGCCCGCCTGTTTGATGTTGTAAACTGTTAATAAAAGGCTTTGCCATGAAGGGATCTGTGGGAGAAGGTGATGGCTTTCCAAGCCAGAATCTTCTCTCCACCCGGCACACACTGACGTCACAAAACCCGGTCTCTGTGTTGATCATTTTCCTTTTAATCTTTTAAACTCACATTTCTCTGGATTAAAAACCCAACAGTCTGTTCTCTGTGTTGTTCAGTGGTGCTGCAGAGGGCAAAGGTTAAGTTTATACCCCTTCACATGTTTATGATTTTGCTGATAGGTTACTAGTTCTTTGGATACTGCCTTAAAAAAGGTAGCTACTGTGAACAAGAAAATCTTTAAAAATATAAAGCTGGCTTCCTCTCTCTGCTGGTTTAATGCAGAGCTGTGCACTCTGAATCAAAAGGCTAGGAAACTGCAGAGAAACTGGGACTGTATATATCTGCGGGAATCCTACCTGGTCTGGAAAAATGGTTTACTGTTGTATAAGATGATCCTTTGAACAAGGGAGACCAGCAAACAGTATTTCTCCTCATTAATAGAGGAGAATAAGAATAATACTAGATGTCTTATTAATACACCTGCCAAACTCACCCAGAGCCATAGCTCTGTTGAACCATCCATGATTTAGTGTTCTACACTCACACATCATAGCCCTAAGAGTTTCCTTAAGTGGCATATTCTTCAAATATGTTCTTTTGTTGAATGTAACAGAGAGTGAAAGATTGTGGCAAATGTTGCCCTGATTTGAGTTAGAATTTGCAGTTTTCAAACGCTTCTACCCAGGCCTTCAAGACTAGCTGAGTGAATGAAATTTGACCTGCATTTGGGGCCATGATTTAAATGCTAATGAAGTGTGAAACTCCTATTTGTTTACTACAGCAAAAGCAAAGCTATCTTCCATACAACTACTCTGGAACTGCATCTGACTACCAACTTTCTTGAAGCAAAGTTTGAACCGTAAAAAGTTGTAAAAACAAGGTCAGAACAAACCTTTATAAGATCATCAACTGAATGTTGAATGTGGCCTGGAGTAAAACTGGGAACAGTGTTCTGTCAACATGTCCTACTGTTAGCTGATTTGGTGTTTCCTTATGGAGCGGTAGCAGGGAGCTCTCACTGTGAGCTCATTTGCCCCAGCTTTCCTTGAGAATTGTTATAAACAGAAGCATCCAAATAGTGACATATCCGATGTTACAAATTTAACACATGAATAATGTAAGATGACAGCCATGGCTACATAAAGCTAGCAAAGCATTAGCAACTTACCTTAAAAATCCCACAAATAGGGCGACAAATAAAACTTGAAACCTTTTTCAAGTTTAGTCGTGGGTATCTTTCTGGCCAGTCGGACAATCCTACCAACATCATTTATGCTGAGTTTTTGCAACTCCAAGATGAAATGTGTAAAAAAAATTTCCCAGACTCTGCCATATTATGCACTTTCAACAACGACCGGAAGAAGAATTTTATCCTTGATTAAATGCAGAAGTGTGATGTGTGTATGGCAGGGGTCACTAAAAGATGGACGGAAAAGTTAGAAGTGTTAAACTAAATAGAGGGAAATATGAATTCTAGAAAGAGCTTACTTGGAGTTTGGGTTTTATCCGCCAGGGGCGAGGTTGAGTTGAGCCTTGGAAATTCAGTGAGAGTCTTGGCATGGACGGACTTTGTCGTGGAAACAAAGGAATCCAGGTAAGCACAAAGGAAAGTGGATCCAGTTTGAATGGAGCAGTAACTTTAGAGGTGCTCTGGGCTTCTAGCTGGGAAAAGCACCACAAGCTTCACTTTGAGCTTTATAGATGTCTGAAGAACTCAGAAGGTGTCTTATAAGCTTGAACCTCTGGAACATTTGTCCTAAGACAAACAAGGAATAGAGAACTTGTTGAAGAAGTTTCTAGGGAAGAAAACTCAGAAACTCAGGCAGCCAAACATTTACCACAAAGGTTAACAATCTGGTAATGGAGAGTGGGCAGGATGCTCCTTAAGTAGTCCACTGCTTGATGGGGAACAGGTGAAACCAATCAATCTGCCGCTGGCGGGGGAAGTGCTTGAGGAAGAATCCTATCCCAGTCAGAAAGACTCAAATCAACAGTGAGGCAAATAATAAGTGCAAAACCTTTGGAGAAGTGTCCCAATATTGCAAAAGACTAAATGATTGTAAAAAAGAAGCATTTTGTACTTTTCATGGTATAAGTCATCAATTGTAGGGCTCAGACAAAAAAGAAAATTGAAAATATCAAAATAATAGTGAAAGCTGCAGAAAAGTACCTTGAGGTGAAGAATTTAAACTGAGAAACAGTTGAAAGTATAATGGGAAAACAAGTAGGACCATAAGAAACTGGCAAAGTGACGATAACATTAAGACAAATATAGAAATAATGAGGATGAATTTGATTAAGTATTTGTCATTTATTATTTTAGGTTAACTTAAACAGTTCCCAAATATATATATATATATATATTCATTTTCTTTCTATTTTCTGGGGACGAGTCTTGCTTCCTGTTTAATTGCAAATCAGTTGGTGGTGGCAATGCACTACAACTAGTTTGACAACCACCATGAAATTCTACAAGACAAAGAAGTGGTTAAGGAGGACCTCTGGTAACCTGACTCTGGAAACCTTCTGTTGAAGTAATTTTGGGAAGGGGCGAAAATACTGGTTAGCTGATTGGCCTATGTTGGTGATAGATGGGCCAAATAAACCAATCAGATCAACGAAGCATATAACGTACTAACAGAGCAACGACGAAGAGGAGCCAATTAATAGATCAAACTCTTGCTGAAACCAGTCGGGATAAGAGCAAAAACATCTTTTCCTCTGAGAAAAGCCTCCAGAGCAGTGTTTTGCTCTTCTTTCAGTGAAGAAATACTCTGTAATTCCGATAAAACTTGCTCGATAGCCACGCTAACGCTATTTTCATAGGCTGAAGCCGCCATGTTCTTTAGACTGAACTGTCGCGCTTCTCGTTGCGTCACACCTCAACCCGCCTCAAATCCAACGCTGATTGGACATTCGTTTGGTGAACGGCTCCAAATTTTCTTTAACGGAGAGTCTCCAGACTGATTAGCGAGTGAAACCTTGAAAGCTCACAAGATCAGGATGGTCTCACGAGGCTGGACCACTGGAGGATAAGCTGAAAACTGGTTAGAAGGAAACTTCCAGACCTCAACAAACGATTGCAGTGAACAACGGTCCATAAGACACTGAGCCATGAAATTTTATGTCTATAACTGTTAAAATACTTTGTACTTTTTCATCTGTGCTGTTTTCTGTTTAATACATATGTTACAGCTCAGCAATGCATTTAAGGCACCAACCTTTTCTTATTAGGATTGTGCTTTATATACGCAATTTATGTGGACGAAATTGATCATCTTTTACTGATCCATATTGTCTATATAAAACTTAGTCTAGAGTCATAGAGAGGTGAAGATAGGGAATGCTGCTTTTTTCTTTCAGACAGTAGTTTGTTGTTGCAACATCCAGGCTGCTACAGTTCACTAAAAGGTTGCATTGTGAAAATTGGAGATTGCTGTTTGGTGTGTTTTTAACAGCCACGACTTAGCAGAAATGCCTGCAGCTTCTTTACTGCCACTTCACATCTTGGTAGCATCTCTGAGTTCTCCTCCACTTGCTAGTAAGATACTTCCAGCACCACATTTACTGTATTTGTGTTCTGCCTGTGTTCGCTAGTATATCCGAAACCTTGGTCACTGTGTAAAACCCGCAAACTGAAACCTTTCAAAACATTTTCTTCCCCTAAAAGATTCCAGAATTTGGACTTCCGGTGACGTCATGATGGAAGCAACAGCTTAAACACTGGGCTCCGTTAAAAGTTAGAAAAATAACGACAACTTTATCAAGAAATACCATTCAATTTATACCATACTTGACTACAAAATGAGCGGCCCTTCAAAGACCAGATCGGGAAACAAACAAGCGAATTCTAAGGAATTTGACGTAAAACAAAGACCGCTAAGCCCGGCTAGCAGCACTAGCTCGGGCTTAGACCCACCAGATGATAATGCTAGCCAAAAACATGATAAGCTAGCGGGCGAGACGTCTATGCTGGAAGAAATGAGAAAGATGCGACAGGAAAACGCTGAGGGACATAAGCAAACCAAAGAGGTACTTGGTCGCTTGGAGACAGCTGTGTCCGAAATAAAGACACAACTAAACGACCATAGGAGAAGGATTGATGAGCTGGAGGACCGTGTGGGTGCGGCTGAGGAGATGGAGGGGAGGCAACACCGGGTGCTGCGATACCTGCTTCAACGCGAAACACAACTTGCAGCCACATGTGACGACCTACAAAACAGGTTAAGGAGAAACAATTTACGCATTTTCCAGATCCCAGAGGGGAGTGAAGAAGGGAATATGGTGGAGTTTGTGAAGGATTTACTGCCTAAAGTGCTGAAGTTGCCACCAGATCTGGATATAAGGATCGAGAGAGCGCACAGGTCGCTCCTGTCCATGCCATTAAACCCGGCGGCGCCTCCTCGCTCAATAATCGTGAGATTTCTGGACGCCGCGGTGAAAGATGTTGTTTTACAGCAAGCGTGGAGACAAGGACAGGTTTCGTTTCAAGACAAGAGGATTTTCTTTGATCAGGATTACTCCCTGAGTTACAAAAGAGACGGGCAAAGGTGCATGCAGTTATCAAACAGCTGAAACAGAAGGGGGTACAGGCGAAGTGTTTGTATCCAGCACGCCTGAAGATTAAAACGGACTCTGGAGACAGCACTTTTGCATCGCTGATGGAGGCATCGGACACCCTGGAGCGGTTGGGGGTCCAGGTGTCTCACGGAGAAAGGGAGCGCCTTGAAGAAAGACTAGCAGGTGGATGGAGCATCAGCTCGAAGAAAAAGAGAGACGGGACGCTGTCTGTAGCAGATCTGAAGGCCATGATGGAACAGGAGTGAGCAGGAAGATAAGACAGGTGAAGATAAAAGATTAAAACTGTTTAAAGGTATAGCAAAGTCAAGTAAGAGTATGAGGAGAAAAGACTGAAGGTAAAATTGCTGATTGAGAACATTATTTGTTGTCTAAAAGAAGAGAAAAAAAAAAAAAAAAAAGGAGACCTTTTGTTTTACTTGCATGAGTGAGTTACACTCACAGGGACCTTTTTTGCATCCTAGTGTAACACTGGTCTTGATTACACATGTTGTGTTCTACGTCGCAGGGAGCCCACCACTCTCTGTCCCAATGTTATCGGGGGTCAGGCATGGTTACAGTTCAGGGACTATGGCTGGCTGCATTTTTGGAAGTTCTGTTATTTGTTCGAAGTGTTCTTTATTTGTTTCCCCTGATTCAAGAGGTTTATCCAAAGTCATTTTGCAGAAAGGTTACTTTGTTTTTATGCTTCTGTATGAGGGATACATACCTGGAGGCGGAGCAGCAATTTATTAATCAGTTTAATAAATTTAACCTTAATGATGACATCATTGACTTTAATAACATATAACATAAAAGGTATAAACAGCCCAATTAAGAGGAAGAAAATTCTGACACAGCTAAAGAAGATGCAGTGTGCAATAGCCTTGCTTCAAGAGACACATCTCACGGAAAAAGAACATCTAAAGTTAAAAAGAGAATGGGTAGACCAAGTATATTTCAGTTCTTATGGAACCAGTAAAAAACGTGGAGTAGCCATTTTGATTAATAAGTCCGTTTATTTTAACTGTGAAAAAACTTATCAGGATCCGGAGGGACGATATATAATGGTAGTGGGAACCATTGCTGGGATAAAATTAAGTATCTTAAATGTGTATGCTCCGAACGAGGATTGTTCATTTTTTTTCAAAAAACTGGCGAATCTTTTGGCGGAGAAAGGAGAGGGCTTACTGCTTATAGGTGGGGATATGAATTGTGTTCTTAGTAATAAATTAGATAAATTACCCCCAACATTCAAATCCCAAAGTAGAATGTCAAAAAGTCTAGCGACCATGATGACTGAACTCGGTCTAATTGACATCTGGCGTCATCTCCATCCAAAGGAGAAAAATTTCACATTTATGTCCCAAGTACATGGCAGCTACTCCAGACTAGATCACTTCTTAATAACAAAAAAGAACATCCATCAGGTTAAAGAATGCTTAATAGAGTCAATTACAATTTTGGATCACAGCCCTGTAACAATGAAACTCGACCTGGGTTTGGAACCTTTTTTTCGGTATTGGCGGTTAAATGTATCAATATTAACAGATACACTTATTCGAGAAGAAATACAGACGGCCATTAGTGAATACTTTATTTTTAACGACAATGGAATGGTCTCACCCTCCATCTTGTGGGACGCGGCAAAAGCCACAATAAGGGGCAAAATAATTTCCATAGGATCCAGATTAAAGAAACAAAGGATGCAAAAACAATTTCAGATTGAGAATGAAATCAAAAGATTGGAGGATGAACACAAACAACAAATGAAAAAAGAAGTTTTGGACAAACTTAAAGAAAATAGAAATAAGTTAGATGATTTGTTGACTTATAGGGCGGAGGGAGCCCTCAGATTTGTAGAGAGGAAATACTACGAATTTGGAAATAAGGCTAGCCGTTTACTAGCATTTCAACTGAAAAAGGCTCAGGCGAGTCGTATCGTCCCAAAAATTAAGCAACTTAATAGTAATTCAATTGTAACTAGTCCAAAAACAATATCAGACAATTTTGCTAAATTTTATGAACAGTTATACAAGAGTCAAAACCAGGAATCAAAAGAAGACAAAATTTATACGTTTTTTAAATCAGTGAAAATGACTAAACTGACAACAGATGAAGCTTCCAGGCTAGTTGAACCCATTAGAGAATTGAATTTTACAAGGTATTCATTGATGATCTCTCACCCATACTATGCAAGCTTTACAATTACAGGTGCTGGTCATAAAATTAGAATATCATGAAAAAGTAGATTGATTTCAGTAATTCCATTTAAAAAGTGAAACTTGTATATTATATTCATACATTACATACAAACTCATATATTTCAGATGTTTATTTTGTTTAATTTTGATGATTACAAATGACAACAAATGAAAATCTCAAATTCATCATATCAGAAAATTAGAATATTACTGAAGACCAATAAAAACAAAGGATTTGTAGAAATGTTGGCCAACTGAAAAGTATGAACATGAAAAGTATGAGCATGTACAGCACTCAGTATTTAGTTGGGCCTCCTTTGGCCTGTATTACTGCAGCAATGCGGCGTGGCATGGAGTCGATCAGTCTGTGGCACTGCTCAGGTGTTATGATAGCCCAGGTTGCTCTAATAGTGGCTTTTAGCTCTTCTGAATTGTTGGGTCTGGTGTATTGCATCTTCTTCTTCACAATACCCCATAGATTTTCTATGGGGTTAAGGTCAGGAGAGTTTGCTGGCCAATTAAGAACAGGGATACCATGGTCCTTCAACCAGGTACTGGTAGCTTTGGCACTGTGTGCAGGTGCCAAGTCCTGTTGGAAAATGAAATCTGCATCTCCAAAAAGTTGGTCAGCTGCAGGAACCATGAAGTGCTCTAAAACTTCCTGGTATGTGGCTGCGTTGACCCTGGACCTCAGAAAACACAATGGACCAACACCAGCAGATGACATGGCACCCCAAACCATCACTGACTGTGGAAACTTTACACTGGACTTCAAGCAACGTGGATGAAGTGCCTCTCTTCTTTTCCTCCAGACTCTGGGACCTTGATTTCCAAAGGAAATGCAAAATTTACTTTCATCAGAGAACATGACTTTGGACCACTCACCAGCAGTCCAGTCCTGTTTCTCTTTAGCCCAGGCAAGACGCTTCTGACGCTGTCTGTGGTTCAAGAGTGGCTTGACACAAGGAATGCGACAGCAGAAACCCATGTCTTTCATACGTCTGTGTGTGGTGGTTCTTGAAGCACTCACTCCAGCTGCAGTCCACTCTTTGTGAATCTCCCCCACATTTTTGAAGGGGTTTTGTTTCACAATCCTCTCCAGGGTGCGGTTATCTCTCTTGCTTGTACACTTTTTTCGACCACATCTTTTCCTTCCCTTCGCCTCTCTATTAATGTGCTTGGACACTGAGCTCTGTGAACAGCCAGCCTCTTTAGCGATGACCTTTTGTGTCTTGCCCTCCTTGTGCAAGGTGTCGATGGTCGTCTTTTGGACAACTGTCAAGTCAGCAGTCTTCCCCATGATTGTGTAGCCTATAGAACTAGACTGAAAGACCATTTAAAGGCTTTTGCAGGTGGTTTGAGTTAATTAGCTGATTAGAGTGTGGCACCAGGGGCCATCAATTTTGAACCTTTTCACAATATTCTAATTTTCTGATATGATGAATTTGAGATTTTCATTTGTTGTCATTTGTAATCATCAAAATTAAACAAAATAAACATCTGAAATATATGAGTTTGTATGTAATGTATGAATATAATATACAAGTTTCACTTTTTAAATGGAATTACTGAAATCAATCTACTTTTTCATGATATTCTAATTTTATGACCAGCACCTGTATGTCTTAGATTCAGGGAACCCTCCGGAGTCCTGGTCTGAAGCGATCATCACGGTTCTACACAAGGAGGGAAAAGATCCACTGCAATGTGCAAGTTACCGTCCGATTAGCCTTCTTTGCGTGGACTATGAAATACTGACATCAATTATATCCACTCGAATCCAAAAGTATATAAAAAAACTAATTAATCCAGATCAAACTGGGTTTATCCTGGGTCGACAGGGATCTAATAACGTAAGAAGAGCTCTAAATTTACAATCCTTGATGACAAAAGATCCCCAACCATCCATGCTTCTTAGTTTAGACGCCGAAAAAGCGTTCGACCGTGTTGATTGGCAATTTCTTAAACATACACTAATTGAGATGGGCTTTGGTGAAACATTCGTTAGTTGGGTTATGTTATTTTATAAAAATTCTAAATCCAGGGTTAGAGTTAATGGGTGTTGTTCAGAATTTTTCAATGTGGAGCGAGGGGTGCGGCAGGGCGATTCCTTGTCCCCTATTTTGTTCGCCCTGAGTATCGAACCTTTGGCAGAGGCCATACGTCGAGACGATCACATACAAGGAATCAGGGATGGAGAGGGGGCAATTCATAAAATTGCCCTCTTCGCTGATGATATTTTATTATTTATAAGACACCCTCTTACTTCAGTCCCTAGACTCATGCATTGCTTAAAGGAATATGGTGACTTATCTGGATACAAAATTAACCAAAGTAAATCAGAAGCATTAATGACGTCGGGACAACGGCCAGGCCAACTTAGTGATATTTTTCATTGGTCAGAAAAGGGTTTCAGGTATTTAGGGATAATTCTTACACCCAAACCTTCACAACTGTTCGATGCTAATTACAACAAATTGATGAAGAAAATCAAAATTGACCTGTCCAGATGGGAGGTCCTACCTTTGTCCCTATATGGCAGAGTGGAAACTGTTAGAATGAACCTGCTTCCTCGTCTTCTGTTCTTGTTCCAATCTTTGCCAGTAAGAGTCCCAGTTTCAACATTTAACATACTCAGCAAATTAATATCTCAATTTATTTGGCAACAAAAAAGACCAAGAATTAGACTTAAAACACTTCACTTACCCAAAAACAGGGGTGGTTTAGCTCTACCCAATTTAAAATGGTATTATTGGGCAGCGCAGTTATCAGCCATTGTGACTTGGATTGGAGGGGATGAGGAAGCAAAATGGCTTCAAATAGAACGGGGTGAAACTAAAGGTATACAATTATCTACTCTTCCCTTCCTAGATATCAGAACTGTTAATAAAATGAAAATTGGAAATGAATGGACCAAACACACTTTAAAAATATGGACAGAGGTTAAAAAGATGCTTAGAGATACAGGGTCAGTCTCCAGAGCTATGCCTATTGTGGGTAATATAGACTTTCCGCCTTCCACATGGGACCAAGGCTTTAAGAGATGGGCAGCTAAAGGTCTTAAAATATTAAACCAATTATTCTATGGGGCTGACTTAAAGTCCTTCGCACAACTTCAGGAACAGTTTGATCTCCCTGCAAATGATTTATATAGATATCTGCAAATTAGGCACTACATTACTAGTCACAAGGAACGTAATAGACTTAATAGAAACCCAAATGATATAGAACAATATTTTATTACTATTGGAGAAAAGACCTTTCCAACCCGAAAACATGTCTCACATTTGTATAAAATTCTCTCATCTAATAATTATCATAATACCTATAATGTAAAAGAAAACTGGGAATTAGAATCCAATTCTATAATAGAGGACGAACAATGGGACAAATTGTGCGAGGGCAGTCACAAAGGAACTAACAGCCAAATATGGAGAGAATTCAGTTGGAAAATTTTAATAAGATTTTTTCGCACCCCATTTTTAATTTCTAGATTTGTCAAAAATCCTTCAGCGGCCCTATGTTGGAGACAGTGTGGGAAGATTGGTGACCATACGCACATTCTGTGGGACTGTCCGGTTATCAGTCAGTATTGGAAGGGGATTAGAGATGAAATAGAGACAATTATAAACAGAGAAATACCTTCAAATGCTTTGTTTTATTTACTGAATATAATACCAGACTGTTTTAATGAAGACCAAAAGTATATTTTGCACATTTTACTATTAGTAGCTAAAAAAACTATAACAGCAAACTGGAGACAAGTTTTGTCACCATCTATAGCAGAGTGGAAGAATCGGGTAAAACAAGTGTATATGATGGAAAAAATGACCGCTTGTTTACAACTCAAAGTGGACAAGTTCAATCAAAGATGGCATTTGGTGAAATTGTATTTGGGTGTGTGATTTTGGGCTCTAGTGATTCTAATGGATCGCAATCTGCTCCGTCATCGGTACTACTAAGGTATATAGTTGAATACGTGTGTGTATGTATACTCGTAGGTGGGTATATATTATATATATAATTTTTGCTGTTTGTTTACTGTATGTTGTATTTTTGGCCTGTGGGTAAGCACCCTGGAGGGGAGGGGGAGGGGTGTGGGTTTGTGTGTATGTATACGTGCAGTTCTCTCTTGTAAGGCATTCAAAGTCTCAGGTGACCTGGTTTATCGTGCTGCATTTATGTTGAAATATTGTATATGTGGCATCAGTATTTCTGTTATTGATTTAATTACTCTTGGCTCAGGGAATGTTCTTTTGTTGTGAAAAGTTTTAAAAATAAAAAGTTCTAAAAAAAAAAAAAAGATTCCAGAATTTTGTGCAACTTAGTGATAACCAAATGATATGACCTTAGAGGTTATCATTTGTATTAATAGATCTAAAACTTCAACACTTATTTATATTTAGCCAATTTGTTTCCCCACAATAGCCCCCTTTATTTGATATTTAAATAGGGCTGTGTAGAGTTGTATGCCTTCTGTGCAGTGCCTTGGATGTGACATAGATTACAGAAGCCCTTGCCTGACATGTCTTAAAATCGGCCACAGCAATCCATGTTGACAGCTGTGAGATGAAAACACATGTATCTCTGCCTTATTCCTATTCCCCTGCAGTCCTACTCTCCAGGGTCAAAAGATTTGATTCAGGACTCTGAAATGAGCCCATGAAAACCTAATGAGCAAACGAAGCGAAAGCCTTTCAAGACAGAGCAGAGAAGGGGGTGCGAGGATTTTGTGCTCTACGCAATCCTACGGCACAATCCAAAGTAAAGAATCCTTTACTTTTCTTTCCCTTCACTCAGCGCCCAAAACCGCTGCTTCTACCCTAAAAAAGCAGCAATGTTTTTCTCTGTGAAATTCCTCATAACGTAGCACAATTGCTCATTTTATTTGTGGCTTAATCTATGTCACATGTCTTACATAAGGACCCAAATTCATTGTATGGAAAGACAAGCAGGAATATATTATGCATAAATGAGCAGTGGTCAGGGTTAATAAGAGGCTTTTCTTCAGCATAAAATTACTTCAGGACATGAGAAGCAATAGCTCTAACTGCCAATGATTCCCTGGAGGGATGTTGCAGCTTCATTGAACAGGACTAAGGGTCCATTGTTGCCAGAAACCATTACCCACTCAGGCTGCTCCAGTGTCATGGAGCCTCCACCATGGAAATGAAATCAGTAAAAAGGAAAGTAATTTGATTGACTCCAATGAGACCTGATCCGACCTCCGTGGCCTGGCTATCCTGCACAGACCCTCACATTTGACAGTGAGTTTTAATTACCTGTGGATAATCAACCATCGCAGTAGCAGAGAGAGAAAACATGTGAAATTATGGGTGATTTTAGAGTTGAAAGTGTGAAGAGCATTGACATGACAGGAGGGCTAAGGAGGTCGAAATAAGGAAAGATATATATATATATATATATATATATATATATATATATATATATATATATATATATATATATATAGTTGTTTTATCATATAATCATATAATATCTATATATATAGCTAACTGTACCATTATATTTGAAATTTGTAACATAAAATAATTAAATGTGCCATCAAACAATGAAATACACCTTTTAAGTTATAATATTAAATAACGATATAACTTTGTTTTAAATTAATTAATTCTTATATACCTTTCACAATGCTACAGAATATTTACTCAATTCATAAAATGATTTAACCTATCAATTAAACCCATCAAACTGGGTGGAACTAGAGCCACTTCCATAGAGACATCTGATTGGCTGCTTCTCATAAGATAAGATAACTTCTTCCTGGGTTTCATAGTGCTTATTCATAACAAATATTGTCTTAATAAGACAAACAGGTCAAATTCAAATCAAACTAATTCCAGTTGATCATAATGGCAGATAATCATCCAGTTATTATGATATGAAACGCGTTATAAATTCTTCATCAATTCATCAGTGCAGACAAACTGTCTGCATGGTGCAGTATGAGATTACAGGTGCACCTTTTATCCTGAGCTTTTCTTTCAGAGCCTTGAACACTCAAAGCAGCCAAACTGATGCTCTCTTCCAAAAAATGGCTAATGTTCAAAGGGGTGCATTGCTGTGTTTTATGCATCAGAATTCTGCACAGTTACAACTTTGAGAGACTTTTCCTAAAATGTTAAAGCTAAAGCAAATAAAATGTTCAATAAGGAAGAAGGTAGTGACATGATTTCTGCCAGTGCTGCTCAAGAAGTTAGACAGAAAAGTCAGTGATGCTGAGAAATACTTTTTTTAGGGGGATTTTCAGACTTGGCACAGAAAACTGGGGGACAGGGAGCACATCATGACATCTATTAAAGTCACAGCTGCATTCAGGGTGCATTACAGTTTCTCTAGCTTACACAGAAAGCAGAACTCCAGAAAAAAAATGACATTTATCTTTTCAATCTCGCCTTAACCAATTGGTGTCTGCTACAACAACAGGCATAATTTAACCTAGATTACTTTAAATTTCCTGCTACTGAATGGAGAGAAAAACAGAAGTAGTTGTCTTTGGTGCAGAATCTTAAAAAAAAAGAAGCTGGATGATATTAAATTGGACTCCTATTTAACTTCAAATTTCTTGGTGTTATTGTCGTTCAAGGTTTTCGATTTGAATTTCCTTTGTTCGTCTCTAAAATGTTGCACAAATTAGTAATACCCTGTCCAGGGCTGATGCAGAGAAACTACTCCATGCATTTGCTACTTCAAGTCTGGACTATTTTAACTCTGTATTATAAGCTGATCCAAAATGCTGAGTTCTGATAAAGCAGCGGTCCCTAACCACCGATCACAGTCTGAGTGATGTTTTATTTTGAAAAACATAAAAAATTGCAGTATTCTCTCCCAATTACATCAGTCGGTGCCTCTGTGCCTCTTGACACAGGTTAATTCCGTTCAAGACTCATCCTACCTATAACATCCTATCTTTGTAAAGCGGGATTTTCTGCGGTTACAGCGACCAAAACAAAGCTACGGAGCAGACTGGACATCAGGAGCACACTTCGTCTGTCATTGTCTCCGATTACGCCTAGATGGGACCGGCTTGTTGTTTTATTTTTATGCTGTTTGTATTTGGTTTTATGCAAGTCGTATAATTTTACTTCGTATTTACACCAAAAAAGGTTGGGGACCGCTGTGATAAAGATTAAAAAGAGATCCTATTCCTTATTTAGCTTCCCTTGCCTACAAGCTAAATCCAGAATAATATTTAAAATCTAATTTCTAACATATAAAGCCCTAAATAACTAAGCTCCATCTTATATCAGAGATATGATTGTTCCTGGTGTTCCTAACAGAGCACTTTGCTCTCAGTCTGCAGGTTAACTGCGGTTCCTCAAATCTCTACAAGATCAACCTAGAGACTGCATACAATGACTGCATGCAATCTGCTTTTTTTTTTTATCGCTGTATCTGACCAGGTTCTGACTAGTTGTCACACCATCCTGGATTAAATACATAAACTGGCCTGCTGCCATCAATGACTTCAATTATAAATGATAGTGTTGAACCTGTTTTTTAGTGTTTAGTTCTGTTTCTCTCCTAGAAACCTCTCAGCTTCGCTTTTACTGTTACTCTCTTTCATCTCTTTGAGATGAAAACTGGCTCAATGCTCATCTGCTCCACTGTTTCATTACTAGACAGAGCCGACTATGGAGCTAGTTTATTATTAGCTTTCCTGTTTTCCAGTGCGGTCCTGTTTCTCTGACTGTGACTGGCTGGATGTGCTCTCTTCATCCTCTGACATGGGAGCTGGCTCGGAGCTCGTCTGCCTGCCTGTGTGTTTCCTGGATGGGGCAGCTTTTTACAGCTGCTTTTTGTATCTCTGCCTCCGTCTCCTTGAACCCCAGTCGGCCTCAGCAGATGGCCGCTCACACTGAGCCTGGTTCTGCTGGAGGTTTCTTCCTGTTAAAAGGGAGTTTTTCCTCTCCACTGTCGCTACAAGCATGCTTACATGTAGTGTGAGGGATTGCCTTTGAGTCAATGAGTCGATGCAATCAACTGATTTTCCTTAGATAGAAAACTTTGAATCAATTTGACTGTATGTTCTGGTGAACTGTAAAGTGCCTTGAAATGACGTGTTGTGAATTTGGTGCTATATAAATAAACTGAATTGAATTGAGATAGACAGTTTTCATGGTTCAAAGTGTTCATGGTTCAATGCTTCTCTGTTCTGTAGTATAAATGCTTTTCCCCTGAAGGCCCAGCTGTATCAGCTAGGTTTCCTGATATATAAAAAATGTTTTAACTAATCTGTTTGAATGATTTGATTGAATTCTCTCTGTAAAGTGCCTTGACATGTTTGTGAATTTAGCTGAACCATATGTTACCCAAGGAAGCATATTTTCACACATCACAAAAAGGCAAGGCAGATATTTCCGCCACAGATTATGGACATTTAAGTATTTATATCATTTAAATGCCCTAAAATTACAGTTGTTAATTTTTTTTCCCCCTAACATGTCATCACACTGCACATCTTATTCTGTCTCCTGCAAACCTTGTAGAGCTTTTTGAGTAAAATCAGAAGAGGGGGGATTTTAAAACCTGTATTCAAGTGTCTGCATCTCCCCGCTTTGAGCATTCACAAGCAGCAAAACACCAGAATCACAGCTTTAAAGAAACCAACTTCAGGGAGGAGAAAAGGGGAATCTCCTTCCCCGCCCAATATTGCCTACAGAGGATTTTCATATGTGATGTCTGTGAACATTATGAATTATGCATGATTTTTTTTAAAGGTTGTATTGCTTGCAGTTGCTACACATCATGGAAGATTGTAAAATAATGCAAAATGTTAACATAAATATGTCTGGATGCATGCATGGGCTGCAGCTTTTTCTAACAGTGTCACATTAAAGGTATTTATTTAGAGAAGTTTGTAACTTTCTTTATAAGCTAATCTCAGATCTGTTAGTTCAAAAGTAAATGGACCAAATAGATGTAATGTTCTGTGTTTTAACAATCCACAAAGCAAACCGATAAAAAAAAAAAACCTGGACAGTGGAGGCTGTGGTGACTTTATAAACCAAAAATTTGAACAAATTGGAGACCAGAAAGCATGTCAGGAAGCATGTTAGTGATTGTCTGTGTCTGGATCAGTCTCCTGCTCACTCAGTGCATGGATGGTGGGTTGGTTGGTGGTAAGAATGGGAGACACTCAGCTCCTGTTACTGCATTGATTAGTATGTAAGTTCACCTTTATTGTCCTGTTGGGAAACAGGCTTGGAAATTAACAGTGGAAGTAAATGTGTCCCAATATTCTGATTAAAATGGATTAATAGAGATACTTTTTATTTTTATTAAATTAGGCATCCTTTATTTTTAAAAATAACATAAGAAATAAATAATCTAAACTGGATTTTTATTTGCCTTATAAATAAAATAAAAAATAAATAATCCCAGCTGCATTTTGCATAAATAATCCCAACTACAACTCCCAAAGGGGATTGGTTAAATACAGAGTTAAATTTCTCCATTGTGAGATCAATAAAGTTAAATAATTGTTATGATTATTATATTCCTGGACCCGTCAATTTATAATTTGAAGTGAAACATATTATAACCTTTAACATTTATTTTTCAAAAGCTGTTCCAGCAAAAAGGTATCACAATTCATTTCAAAATGTCATATTTGAAAATTCAAATGTTTAACCAGAAATGCTTTTTTTTCTAAATATGATATAGCTACATAGAAATTTATGAAATTACTAAGGGATATTTAACATTTGAGTCAACTTAATTTCCGCATAGATCCTCTAAAATGCGTTTTCATCCTATTAGCAAAGAACTAACGAGAAAACTAACTGATCAAAAATTGCCTTTTTGTTTCAAAACAGCAAAAATTGCTCCTTACAATATTTTGAACTCACAAATTCCAGACGTCAATTAATCATTTAATTTATAAATTTAGCAGTCTAGGAGAACAAAATGCAGTCAGGATTATTATTATTTTTTTTATTTTATTCATAAGTTTAAAAAAAAAAGCTTTATTTTGAAAAGGAAAATGTATTTCTATTAATCTGTGGTAATAAGCGGTACAATTTCTACACAATTGATTTCATGCTTAAGTGCTGTCTTAGCAATGTAAAGCCAAACTTTTTATATAGCGATAGCTTGCCAGAGATGTAAAATCCTTATTCTAATTGGTAGTGAAGTCAAGCAGCTATAGGTACTCTAATGTCATTTTTTTCATTGGTTGTTAAAGTTTGAGGAATTTGCTAACCTTTCTTTGGTAGCTATTTATTAAGACTCTATTGTTTATCATAAACTGTGTAATGCAGTCACCTTAATCCTCCATGTCCCTTAGATTTCTCATCAGTTATCCTTTTCATAACACATGATTTCAATGTTTTATTCATATTCAGGCCTATAAATCAATGTAAGTCAGCATATAAATGATATGCTGACTTTTCATACACATTGATAATATAAAATTTGAATAAAATTTTATTTCTTATTTTATTCAAAAATATTATCATTTGATATCAGTTGCTTTTTTTGATAAGACGTAAAAGTTCTGTTTCGGGGGTACAAAAAAAGTTTTAAAATAAATTGGTTTGCTGTCTAAGAAGTCTAGAGTAGGAGATTGCTGATCCTAAACATACAAGTCTTAACTTTAAAGTAATCTAGGAATAAATGAAGAGGCAGGAAGATGGAAAATTATGTCATTTCCATTTGAATCAATAACATATTTAGAATACAAGATAATTAAATTTAATTGAATTTATTAAACTTGAAATAACTGAATTGACTTAATTCAAACTGAATTAAGTTTAATTGTATAATTTTGAATTATATTGAGTTTAATTGAATATATTAGATTTTTTATTGAACGTGTACAGTATGAAATAAAAAGAATAAAATGAAATTGAAATGAATATAATTTGTTTCGTTTTATTTCAGTGGTGATTCAATAAAATAAAATTGATTTGAATGCCAGAAAACAAGCGCTATCCGACCATTTCAATGTAAAAAAAAATAAAAATACATTCTGAGATGCACATTTAAAGGACTGACACTGACATCTGCATATTTGGTCTGCTTTTCTTTACTGCAAATTAATAAAGGTCTATCTTTTAATCGTAACATTAACTGCTGGTTTAATTTATATTCCGGTTTTATCTTACACAGAATCATAAATTATTCTTACATCAGAAAATCTTAAATCCAATTTAGCACACAGACAAAGCAGAATCCATTTGATAGATGAAAATGCTGCTTGTCCTCTTCACGGCCTCTGCTGCCATCGTGTGGTCACTGGTGGACTTACATCAAAATCTTAAGGTCACAAATTATTTCAGCATTGAGAATATTACAGCTTTATGATGTGTATCATTTGATAAGAGCGTTAACATACCAAAGATGATTAGATGCTTTGCCGTTTAAAGAGAACAAATAAATATCACCTAAAAGGCTTAACAATAGTCATTTTTCACTGCAACAGAAATGTTGGACATAAACAAGGCAATTATTATCTCTGCAGATGTGTCCTTTTTTTTGCCTTACAGGGCACTTGTGAACAAAATTAAACATTTTTATGAAGAATTTTTAATTTTTAAAAGGAAGATACATATTGATCTCATCCCAGACATGTTTGTTTGCCTGACATTTCATTGACTTATATTTATTTTACCATACCAAATTCAGGTCCTTACCCATACCAATATAACTAACCCTAACCTGACATAAATTCACATCTTAGTCCTAGTCCTGCACCCAATCCAAAGAAGAGGACTTTACCATATGGGGAAAAGTTGAATATCCCCATAAGTACTGGTAAGCCCCCACTATGCATAATGTTTCACAAAACACTACCCCTGCATTATAGGTAAAGCAAAAATAAAATAACATGACTGATATTTAAAAAATATGTATCGGTCAATCATAACCTGAATAAATAAGAAAAACAAAACAATAAAAAAATCAGAAGGGTTTTAATAACCCTATATATGCCAGAGTATCTTAATTAAATTAGATTACAGATGTTGACTAGGCCATTTAAAAGCTTTTATTTATTTAAATGTACTTTGAATTGTGTTTTACATATTTATCCTGCTGCATTGTATAGCTTAAAGGTATAGTGCAGATGTTCTTTTTCCAGGTGGATCATCAAAATTAGTGGTACTCCAAATTGTCCATCATTCTGTTGATATGTTTAAGTAAGTCCGTCCTATTTGCTCGTCAAATCTTCTTTTGGAGCAATGCAAACAGCAACTTTTAAACAGAGCGTGCACGAGGAGAAATGGGCTTGTGCACGCTCTCGCACGATTTCATGGGTGTTTGTTGTGCATGTGCTTCTTTTTTATGTTTTAGTAGAGAGGGCGGATCTTTTAAAAAATTTGCAAAAATCCTCCACTATACCTTTAAGGTAGCGAACTGATAACAGTTTTTTGTTTTAGTCAATGTTTTCCAGTTCATGGATCCATCAGCCAAGCTTGTCCCAACCGTTACTTTTTTGATTACACTTTATATTGTTTGCTTCTTTAAAAAAAAAAGACATTAAATTAAATTCATTTTATTTGTATAGCGCCAATTCACAACACATGTCATCTCAAGGCACAATTCACCACATCATACAGTCAAATTGATTCAGTTTTGTATTTAAGGAAAACCAGTTGATTGCATCGACTCATCGACTTGAAGGCAATCCCTCATACTAAGCATGCTTGTAGCGACAGTGGAGAGGAAAAACTCCCTTTTAACAGGAAGAAACCTCCAGCAGAACCAGGCTCAGTGTGAGCGGCCATCTGACTGGGGTTCATATATATATATATATATATATATATATATAAATATATAAATGTATTTTTTTATATAACATCAATTCATAAGTCATGTCATCTCAAGGCACTTTACAGAGACAATTCAACTAGAACATACAGTCTGATTGGTTCAACGTTCAAATTTCGATACTGCCTCATAAGTATGAGTTAGCCATCAATGTATAATAAGATGCAATTAGGATACAGTTGTTGCGAGTATGGGGCCATTCGGGGGACTGAGAAGTAGTGTTGTGCTTGTAATGTATAGTATAGTGCTTGTAAATATAGGTAAAGTAATCATACTTTTTTACTTTTTAACATCACAATTGCTTTGTGTTAAATATATTAGATAATCAGTTTCTAGCATGTGGAACAAACCAAAGGAAACTAAAATAAGCTTATTGGAAAACATGACATTAATACAACAAATTATATTTTGTTATACTATTAGTATTATATCACAATTAATTATTATGATAGTTAATTCATAATTATGAGATATTGCTATTACAAAGTGGCGGAATCGACATGTAAAACATTTATATAGAAAACGCATCTAATTGCTCAGTGTCAGCAGAAGATGCTGAGGACTGAAGCGGAAGATGCGCGCATGCGCAGCAGCCGCTCTCCTCTCCTCTCCTTTAACCGGCCGCCAGTGACCTCAGCGTCCGCAGCGGCGATCATCCTGGACCGAAGGACGAGGCGAAGACGAGACGGGGAGCAATGGCGGCGATTTTCGGGAAGATTTTCGTGGGCATTTACGTGGAGATAAAGCGAAGCGACGGTACGTGGCTGGCCCACCACAGACACGCGCGCGCCCAAACACACACACACACACAGAGAAGGAGTGGCGCGTGCGGCAGCAACGGCTCCTTTGCTAGCTAACCAGCTGTCACATCCACATCCCCAATAAGTCTTTATGTTGTAGCGCTGAGAGGCTCCGCGATGTGCAAAAGAAACCCAGCTGTTCCAGTCCTGCTCTCCGTACCGCCGCCTGCAGTGAAGCCGGTAGGCCGTGGGTCAGCAGGCGGGCAGCCAGGCGGGCGGGTCCGTCCACCTGTCCGGCTGTGGCCGTGATGAACCAGCCCTCCTTCCTCCGGATCATGGTAGAAAGCCTCATCCGGAGCTGGAAGGGCTGCATGCAGCGCCCTGCTCTGCAGCAGACAGAGGCCTGGATCTGGGGGCTGGAGGATGGCTGCATGGGCCTCTCCCCTTTCACTTCATTATTCCTCCCCAACATGGTGCTTGTATGGAGAAGGACAGCTGTTCCCTGCTGGGACTGTTTCTCCTCCCTATGATGCATCAGTAAAGGCCAGTCATCCTACTTTAGGGCAGCTGATTAGTTTGAGAAGCAGAGAAATGGTCACACTAACCACACCCATTGGCTATATGGTGATTATTAATGCTTTATAGTGAAACATTTCCACCCAATACTGCCGTTGGAATCCAGGAAGAGACCTTATTACCTTGGTAACATGCAACATATATGGATGTTCTTGATTTTAATGTCAGTGTTATAACAAGAAACGCCAACTTGCCCAAATATATCAAGAACAAAGTGAGTGAAAGAGTGAAAGAAACAAGTTTTATTTGGTACAACATAACCTTAGAGACATTAATACTGATACTGGCACTTAGAATTGGCAACATAGAATTGTTAATTTGGTTTATTAACGTTTGAACTTTACTTTTGAACTTTTCAATTAGCTTTATACCATTTTTTCCACTTAATTTACACATTGCAAAAAAATCTAAATCTAAATAGATCATTTTTTTTCTTTAAAATAAGTTGAATTTAGGCGATAAGTGAGACGCTTTGCCAGTAGAACAAGACAATTTATATTTAAAATAAGATAAAAAACAATTACATTTACTTATTTCAAGTGCATATTATCAAATTTTCTTACTTTAAGAGCAAAACTACTCATTCTATTTGCAAATAATCTTATTTACCTGCTCAAATTGAGTAGAAATACACTTAAGTTAGTAATTTTTTATAATTTCTAGATAGTTTTTTGAGTGCAGTAGGTAATATATCATATAAGGGCTTAGCTAATTGGTCAAATGCCAAAATAAGATCTCCAGCCATGTAGCAGCATCTTTTCTGAATGGCTGGATATAGATCTTGTGCTTTTAGACCTCACTGAGGGACACCCTTTGTAAGGGATATGCAAGTGATCAAAAAGAGGAACTTGTCCTATAAAGATGATCATCATTGCTGGTAAAATGGTGACTGGTTCTGTAATGAGCAGAGCATGTCAGAGCGGGTTTCACCTGTGTTTGCATCCTCCCTGCAGGCCGAATACACCAGGCTATGGTCACATCCCTGCATGAAGACAACGAGAGTGTGACGGTGGAGTGGATCGAGAACGGGGACACTAAAGGGAAGGAGGTAAAGTTAATCCTCACTATCTGACTCTGAAGGTTTCCATTCATTTTCATCTACAAGTGAATCCCCTGACCTTCTCTTCTGCGGTTAAGTTACTGTCCTATAAGATCTGCTGGGTGATTTCCTCTCAATTTCACTTGAAAATGTATATCTACCCATCCACCCCTTAAACTGTGTGTTTGTTATAACTTTGAATGATCACAAAGCAGGAATGACAAAAGCCTCTAATGTGAAATTTAATTAAATTCAGTTTATTTCTATAGCGCCAATTCACAACACATGTCATCTCAAGGCACTTTGCAGTTCACCAGATCATCCAGTCAGATTGATTCAAAGTTTTCTATCTAAGGAAAACCAGTTGATTGCATCGACTCATTGACTCAAAGGCAATCCCTCACACTAAGCATGCTTGTAGCGACAGTGGAGAGGAAAACTCCCTTTTAACAAGAAGAAACCTCCAGCAGAACCAGGCTCAGTGTGAGCGGAACATCTGCCGAGGCCGGCTGGGGTTCAAGGAGACAGAAGCAGAGATACAAAAAGAAGCATAGATGCAAAAGGCAACTGTCAACCAGCTCGCCCTTCCAGGAAACACACAACCAGGCAGACGAGCTCAGAGCCAGCTTCCATGTCAGAGGATGAAGAGAGAACATCCAGCCAGTCACACACTGCAAATACAATCTAAAAATGAGCAAAAATTAAATGTATTTACCCTTAATTTGAGGAGGTAAATAAGATAATTTGCCAATGGAATGAATATTATTACTCTTAAAATAAGATAATTATATAACATGCACTTGAGATTAGACAATGCAATTGTTTTTTTCTTATTTTAAATGTAATTTGTCCTGTTCCATTGGCAAAGTGTCTCACTTACCTCCTCAATTTCAGAATAAATGCACGTACAGCAAGTTGCCCTGATATTATGCAGATACAGAATATTTTCATGTGAAATAAATCCTATCCAAACTTGCAGATCACCTTATTTTTCTGCAAAAATTAAGGGCAAATATATTTATTTTATGAAGAAGCTTCTGCAAAGTTTTTCTTTTCCAGATAAAATCAAGAAAATTATCGTACATAGAAAATTAGGCTGACATTTCCTTTAATGAGCCTAAAAAAGTAAAATAAATCGAAAGGAGCAGCTTTGGAAATAAGGAAGCATTAGGTCTGGAAAAAGAAAGATATTCAAAAGTGAACGCAATGTTTAGATAATTTGCCACAGTTTATCATCTATGCCCTGGGTCACCTGCAGAGCTGCTCCTAATCCCATCAGCCTTTGCCACAAAGTGAGACTATCCCGCAGATCCACCAATGAGGAGAAAAGACTGGTGCTCTGTGCACCAATCGGTAACTCTTCGACTGCCTTTAAACGCTCCCATGGATGTTTTTGTACCTTTCTAGTTTTACTTAGACCCATGGGTGTTTTATTTTCCCCCCTCAGATCGACCTGGAGAGCATCTTTGCTTTGAATCCAGATGTTGCTCCTGATGAAGAAATACCTCAGAGTCCCGAAGCTCCTGTTCCTCCGTCCAGCGTCACCAAAACCAGCAAAGTTCCCAAGGTCTGCTCTTCCTCACTAGCTGCCAACAACCTGATTTAATGCACTGAAAAAATCTATCTGGAAATATTTAAACATTTCTTAGATGAAGTGTATTTACCCTTAGTTTCAGTAGGTTAATGAGCCACTGGAATTAGTATTTCTACTTTAAGATAAGATAATTAGATAATATGTACTTGAAATAAGACAATATAGTTGTTTTTTCTTATTTTAAATGTAAATTGTCTCGTTCCTTTGGCAAGATGTCTCTTTTACCTCCTCAATCCAAGAACAAATGCACTTATTTGAAGAAAAGAATTACTTATCTAGATTTAGATTTTTTCCAGTGTTAGATATGTAGAAAAAAATATTTGGAGCTTCTAAACATCATCCTGCTATAACTATTATTATTCTCTATTAGAAGTAAAGAAATCTACTCCCTGCCTATGGCTCAGTCTACGCCAGAGCATGTGAACGGAGGGGAGCGCCACCCAGGGCCGTCACTAGGTTTGAGAGACATGGGTGGCTTAGCCCCTAGGTAAGATATTGCGCGCGCGCAGCGCGCGCCGAAATTTTTTCAGTGCACTTTCTAAGGCGCTGTCTATAAATTCATTATTTTAAGAGCAACATACCTGGGAAACACTTCCCTCACTAATGCTACTTCACCAACTAAACTACACCAGTTAAAATGTGCTAAATTACAAAGAGTAAATGGTAGGTGCCATGCATTACTGCATAAATGGAAGAAGGCAAGTGGTTCGCCACTCATCATAATGGAAACCTTCTACAGAAGACAGTTGTCTAACCAACAGACTCCCAACATCTTCATAAACCCTTAACCTGGCCATTCATCTTTCCCCATCTCCCCTGCACCCACAACCTGTCAGGAACCCCTGTCTGCTTTGCAATAACCCTGTTTCTGTGTGTGTGCTTGGTGTGTGTGTGTGACCTGGACTTTGGCATGTCTTTCTCTACACCTGGCACAGAGAGAAACACATATATGTGAGGAACTTAACAATAAATGCAGCATTATCTTTGATAGATTTCTGCTTAATCTAAAGTTTAACCACAAAATACAAGTTGCATAAATGGACAGTAGGCAATAGGCAATAGCATCATTGCAAAGAAGGATATCCTTGAGACTTTTTCACATCAGTCTGACAAAGTTTTAATGCAAATAAAGGAAGTATTTTTAAGTACAATGTATTAATGAAAACACAAAATCAACAGTATATGAAACGTACAACTTAGAACTATAGTCAACCCAAGGAAGCACTACCATATCACACAGTGTCGCCCTATCAGACTGGTGGCACATAGATATGGGAGAATTATCCTGCCATAATGCAAGAGCACATAACTTCAATTAGAGAAAAGAATTTCATCTTCTTGCACTCAAAACTTATAATGCTCACACTCAAAACATGCGCTCTCTCTCAAATATTTTCTCTTCTCTCAAAAATCTTTGTTTCTTCTCTCAGATTTAAACAGATATTTTCTATATTATCACAGATATTTTTTCCTCTCGCTTGCCTCCATCTCCGCTCTGCACGGGTCTCAGTTACGCTCTGCTTGCGGATTTGTTTTGCTCTCTCAGACTGCAGTTGGATCGTTGCCTAGCAACCTTTCCAGCCAATAGAACGACAGCCTCGGAAAAGGTGCGCTTGTTTAACCCTACGGAGTGTGCCTGTGCTACTACGCCACTTATAAAGCGTCAGCTGAAACTGCTATTTACAGTAGTTTTGTGGCTGATTGTTGTTTAGAAATAGAAAACCTGGTTTCATTTCTTAGTTTTGCCCTGGATTTTGTAGCGTTTGTGGACGCTACGTCGCTACTTGATCAAAACAATAACGTCGCTACAGGAAAGTTACTTGATAAATAAAGCAGCGACGCTACGGTCAAGCTACTTGAAAATGTAGTTAAACTAATAGCTTCGCTACATGTAGCGGCGCTACTGCCCATCACTGCTCCTGTGACAAAACTATTATAATGATGCTAGTAGGCTACAACAACATCGTGTTTTCCCACACCACTGACTTTGTTCACCATGGTAACGTAATTCCTACTGAATCAGACAAGCTATTAGGCCTATATTGTCTCTTTCCTCACTCCAGGTAAAGTGAAGAAAATGTAAACCGCTGACATCAAATGGCAAACTCACCGTATGTATCTGCACGCAACCATAACTTTCCTAATCAAGCTCGATGACTGTGTGGAGATTCAAAGGGCGCGCTGTTGCTGCACTGCACAGCTGCTATGGTCCAGTTGATGGCCGTGTACCACGTGACGTGACGCTGGACGCGGAGCCAATGAAGGAAATGAATATCCTAACGATATTAATAATTGTATAAATAATTGTGTTTGTAAATAAACTAACAGGAACTTATCTTCAGATTAACTTGCCTTCTTGGTGGCTCGTTTTCAGTGCTTTACTGCAATTGTTTGGGGTTATATGGAAAAAAAATCAATAAATAAAAAAATAACAATAAAAATCGCAAAATAATTATGGGGTGGCTAATACCAACGAAGGGATGACTTCAGCCACCCTAAAATAGGTCTAGCCACGTCCCTGGCGCCACCCAATTCCCGCTCCCCGCTCAGGAGGATGTTCGCTCTAGGGCTGCAACTAACGATTATTTTAAAAATCAATGAATCGGCCGATTATTTTTTTGATTAATCGATGAATCGGACAAAAAATATTTTTTATATTAACCTCTTTATTTCAAAATAAACATTTTAGACAGAACAAACAAGCACACAAGTACAGGTTGCTCATTAACTGTACTGGTGCAATATGAAAAATAAATGTTTGTGTTAAAACTACGCAAACTTACATGAGAAATGTAGCTGTACATCCACAAAATATAGGGTACTTTGTTTCATAGCGCAAAAAAAGACATTTTTGTTTTTAAAAGCCCCTAAGGGGTTCAAACAATAGGTCCCCCCATTTCAACAAATTCATTTTTTTTAGACTAGAAGAGTTCTGCCTTTTAAGACAGGAAAGTATAGCAGTTAAAGTTGCTACTTGAGGAAATACTGAACCATAGAGATAAAAATAGCCCTGTGGTTCAAATTATAAATTGTATTTGGAATAAAAATGAGAAACAGATATTTACATGGGAATGTGGCATATAATTAATTGACATATTACTGATCTTGCTGGATTTTATTCTGCTTTACTTCCAGAAATTGCAGGATCTTCTTTACTTTATCTTTGCCAGAAGATTTAAACTTTAAAAGCCTTGCCCTCATAATTTGCAAGTTAATTTATTTATAAAGAAAATATAAACGCTGCTTAAGTTAATTCAAATGAAATTAAAAGTAAAATAAGAAGCCAACCTTATCACTGTCTGTAACCTACTAACACGGTAAGGAAAGCATCAGGTGAGCTACCTGAGAAACTAACGTTACGTTTCCCCACTTTAAAACCAAACAAACATGGCCGCTCATCCTGCTGATCAGCTCTCTTCACTGCCATCGAAGGCGCCAACGTGTTTTCTTTTCAGGTGCTGCATCATAACAGCGGTGCTTCCGTGCCATGTTCATTTGTTTTTACAAAAGTTGCATGTTCTTTTTTCGCTTTACAAAGCGCAGGCTATTTTAATTATTGTGATCAATTTGCGCTGTCAATCCCGGCGCATGCGCGCTTCATTTGCAGTCTGGACGCTGAGGATAAACATCCTGCGGCTCTGACTGCAGCGCTGAGAGGGACTCCTGTGGGAGCGGGAGAACGGGGTTGGGATGGGGGAGGCGCCCCACGGCAGCAGCTGCCGCTGGAGGAACGATACATGCTTTCACGTAAGAGTCTCCAAAAGCCGGCAGTGACACCGTAAAAAGTCGCCAGATTTGTCGCTAGTCGCTTTTTTGAAAAATAGTCGCTGGAGGGGTCTGAAAAGTCGCTAAATATAGCGACAAAGTCGCTGAGTTGGCAATACTGCACCTGCGGCGCTGCCCTATTTTCTTCCCCCGTTTCAGTCAAGTGGATGTGATGACGACGGCGGCGGATGACGCATTAATCGCGCGACACAACTAATCAATGATGAAATTCGTTGCCAACTCTTTTAAAAGTCGATTTTTATCGATTTTATCGATTCGTTGTTGCAGCCCTAATATATATATGTATTGTCTTATTTAACTGGCTGTTATATTATTGTTTCCCATCGGTGAACGTAACACCTCACTCCATCCATGTTTCCACCTGTTTCCCATTTAAATATTCATTTATTTTACTAGAATTACATAAATGTTATTTTACAAATTTTATAATCCAAAATTTTTAATTGACGTTGTGAGGTCATCAGAGCAAACTGGAGAGGAGCGAAATCCTCGCTCCGGCCTTTGAATTGAAAACTATGGAAGTAAATCTGTGTCGCTGGGATTTTAATTTGAGTTTATTACTTTAATTTTTCTGTAGTTGAGTTAGCGTTAGCTTGCATGACCGGCTCCGTCATGCAGGTTTTCCTTCAGTATGAGCGCCACAAGCGTCACGTCACGTGACTGAGAAAACGTAACAGGATTGGCTGGGTGTTGGACGCCACAATCCATTACTAATGTCTGTGACCTGAAGTAACCCTTCCCTTTTTACACTGAATTTAGACGCCGAATTTAAGACGGTGAAATAGAGCCAGTTGAATCTCAGGAGGCTGAAAATATTGAGTTTGAATTTTGAAAGGTTGAATTTTTTTATATGCAGATTTTTTTAACACTGAAAAGTAAGTATTGAAAATATAATCACTTTGAAATAGTAATGTGAATTTTTAGCTTGAAGAGAAAATAACAAATTAAATTTCAACTGTGTAGAAATAATGACACTGTTTCAGTGTTAAAATATATTCAGAACACATTTTTGACCTAAAAAAAAGTTCATTAAGTACAAACATACAACATTTAAATTGCGACACAGATTTACTTCCATAGGAAACTGCTCTGCGCTCCACCATATTTCTTCTGCTCTGCTCCACTCACATGCTCTGGTCTACACAGATAATATTGATATCCTAATTTCTACAAAGACAGACATAAAGCTTCACCTCTGTGTGTTCGGTTCGCCATCTGTGCTTCTTTGCTGACTGTTTGCTCTGATTTTAATTTTAGACCAAACGGATCACAGCGATACCTAAGCCTGAAAATGCTCCACGGGAGAACAGAGGTTCGTTTGACCCGCTAACCATCTTACCATAGATTTCTATTTTTGATTATTGTTGTAGACACACCTTCATTACTGAACTCTGCCTGGTGAACTATACTTTCATAAAGCTTCTGATTAGAGATGCAAGTTATGGATTAATTAATTAATCTAAAGTTGACCCTATTAATCAACTACGGTTAATTGATAAGTGGCCTTTTTTTTTATAATCCCCCGTATTAAGATATTTCCATTAACATTACAGGCTAAATATTGTTTTACAATAGACTGAATGTGAAATAATAATCCTTATCCATTTATTATGCCACTTATTTCAAAAACTGGTGGAATAAACAGATTTTCCTTATAAATCATTTAAATTCGTAGGGAAACGGCCGTTCCAACCGTTACATTTCCGAAATCTCCGGAGGGGTGCACGACTTTACACGACTAAATAAAGTGTATGGTCGTTTATCACGAGGGCTGGGTTGTTGTGGAGAGCATTATACTTTTAAGCATCACTATATGGCCTATTTACTGATTTAGAGCCTAATAGAAAAAAAAAAAAAAAAAGATTTCTGAAGTTGAGAGCACAGCTGCAACCAGCGGAGCTCTGAGGCTAACCACAGCCAGGGCTAACGTTAGCCCGTCTGCAGCAGCCCTCTCTCTGCATGCGCATGTGCAAAGGTCCGCTGGCTGTGATGGAGAGTTTTTTGTTTCATTTGGCAAAATGTTCATTTGATTTTCATTTATCTGACTGTGTTAATTATTATTCCCCCACTGAATGAAAAAAGTCAGAATTTATTATTATTTAGAGACTATTAATAACAGGGGGTGAAATGCAGCTCCAGTGAGAGCAAACTTGGCGAGGAAACGAGTCTGTACTCGCGTTCTTGTGAGTTGAGAAACGGCCAGAGTGGAGGATTTTAATGAATTTTTGAAAAGACCCGCCCTCTCCACTTAAAAAAAAAAATGCACATGCACAACCCTGTACCTGCTCCCGAGAGGGAACGCCAATTGTACGCATGGGAGAGCGTGCACAAGCCCATTTCTCCTCGTGCACACCCCTTTTTAAAAGTTGCTCTTTGCATCACTAAACAAGCTTACTTTCCAAAAGAAGATGTCAGAAGCGAAATTGGGGACGAGCACATAGGACGTCCTTACGTAAACAAATCACCAGAATGACTGACAATTAGGAGGACCACATATTTTGATGATCCACCTGGAAAACTAACATCCTCCACTATATCTTTAACCTTACTTACTAGAAATTACAACATTTTTAAGAAAAATGCACACAAATTCTAAATATTCCTATAATCTAAATATTTCTAATTTTATCGCTCCAACATGAGTCATCACTGTTGATCAGTCCTCCGATCCGCTCATATATCCAACTAAAATTAAATGATTCATTTCTAAATGACAGGCTCTGTGCTCTAATGTTAGACGGAAATGAAAAAGCTCTTTAGGCGGCAGAGGCATGAATAAACAGCATCTATTGAGTAAAGTGGTGGACATGCAAACATGATTAGTTGTTGTTTTGAATCTCAACTAGTGTGAAAATTACATGAAATACAGATTACTTTTAAATACAAGGGCAGAAGTTTGATAAGAAGCTTTTTTTATGTTTTATAAATGCCAAACCAACTCATTCACAATCAATGATCACAGTAAGCTCTCTGCTCTACAGCTGCAGCAGTGGGAACCACCCGGGCCCGTCCCAGTCAGCACAGCCAAGCTGCAGAACCACCTCCGCCCTCCATCACTCCCCAGCAGGCTGTAAAAGAGTCTCTGCTGCAGCAGCAAAACGGTAACACACCCGGTGCTCGGTGGGTTGGAGGCTACGCGGTTCCTTGCCGATTCTGAGTGGTGCTCAGCAGAAGCGCCCAGCCTGTCTGTTGTTTTCTGATGCGACTCGGTCAGAATGTCATGATGTCATGCTCCCAGTCCCAGACAGCTGTGCTTCATCAAGTCAAAGCCTCTTTCACTGCCTGTGGCTTCATACTGCAGCGCTTGTTTCTCCTTCTACTCTAGCTGCTTTAATCACTATCAGTGGGGGAAAGAAGAAGCTCATTAAAATGCAGCACTTTAGGCTTTTAAATAATTATATACCTGTTGAAATAAAGAGAGGAAAATATTTTTTCTATTAATTTTGGTTTTCAGGATTATTTGCACTTATATTTGGATTATTTATTTAGCTTTTCTTTGCACACTAATTTTAACTAGCATCTAAGGTTCTGTTCCATGTTGAGACTGAAAAAGGTGAGTTTTTGATATTACTAAAAGTATTTTACCAATATCAAATTTGGTTGTATTGTCTATTTTTCAAACATCCAATATTTTCTAGAGTATCGGTATAAAGTTCTTAATAAATGCTAAACCTTCTGACGTCTAGACGTTCTCCTACAACAATAAAGACTGCATTTAGGCTACCAATTACACTTCCGCTATTTGGATTAGAAATATCCAAGATTAAAAATCTAAGCAAACTGTTTCCACAGATTTCTGATTTTACATCCTACTGTAAAACACTAATTGAAATGTTAGAAGCCTTTGACTTAAACTGTGGAAATTAGAGTTTATCTTTTTTAAATTTACAACATCAGAAGTTTTTGACATTATTTTTGGAAAATATATTAAGTTAAATATATAATTTCCACAAGGAAGGAAGAAAGGAAGTTTTTTGGAGGGGAAGTTTACACCTAATTTTCCCATCTACACTGACCTTTGTCAGAGGGCTCAGAGGATTGGAACCAGAATTCAGACGGCGATAGTTTAAGAGGAGTTTATTGAAAAAACTGCATGCAGCCGCTCATCAGCTGGGGCGGGTCCACTGGATACGCTGCAGGGATGTAGACTCAGATCAGTGACTTCTGAAACAAACGGAACGGCAATGAGCTTGAAAGTCACTAACCTGGTAAGATTCAGTCCGTGTTTAGAAGAAGGAGTGAAGTCCAGAGAAGCAGAACCTTGAAACTGAGCCGGTACCAGAGATCCAGGAGGAAAGAGGAGCAGTGATCAGCAGCAGCCAGAGCACACAGGGGAAACCAGGGATCCAGGAGGGATTATCAGTAGGGAAATACAGGCAGAGCAGAACTGGGGAGGTCAAAACTCAAAAGTCCGGGCTCAGAAACGGGTCAAGATCAGGCAGAACAAACACATACAGAGAAACTCTAGAATTAGACTCGCTGTAAGCTCGAATAATCAGGCACCATGGGCTGAGAACCGATGGGATAAATAGCAGAAGAAACAGGTGGATCTAATCGGAGATAATTAGGAGGAGGAAAGCAGATGAGAGGAGGAGGAGTAAAACCCAGCCTATGGTGCCAAGATCATGGCAACCTTATAATTATTTATAGTAAATTTTAGGGTTTAAAATGTAAAACTTGCTCAAGATACCGAGGAAAATACTCTTACCAATGATACTCTACCATTTTTTTAAACCAAGGTATACAAAATAAATAACTAAATATAAGTGCAATATAATCCTGAAATCTAATATAAATCTGAAATCTAAAAATCTTAGCAAGAACACGCAAAAAATATGTTTTTGGTATTAATTAATTAATGCCAGATTACTTGTTGTGACCATTTTGGAGCACATCATTAAAGAATTTGTTTGTTTTTTTTTGGCTAAACATTTTTCCATAATCTCTAATAAACTGCAGACTCATATTATGGTTATATTTCTGAATTACCTGCGTAATCTTTTACCTTTCAGCACGCAGGAAATCCAACTGTGTGAAGGAGGTGGAGAGGCTGCAGGAGCAGCGAGAGAAAAGGCGTCTCCAGCAGCAAGAGCTTAGAGAGAAGAGGGCCCAGGTGAGGATGAAAAAACACACATTTAACAACTTTTGAATTACTCAGATCTGGAGGAAATAATACATCTATGGCTGGGTGATATGGCCTAAAAAATCTCTGATTTTTTTTATTTCCAATTCAAACTTCAATATTTTTCAGATTTTCCCACCTACTTATCTACACATTGTGCGTATTAACAATAGACAAATTAATAAAGATATAGCAGCATAATAAATTATAATTTTTAAAATAAAGTTTCAACTTCCTACCTTAGAAGAAATGCTGAGGCTGCATTATAAATCCAATCTTAGATTTGTTTATATTCTATTTGTAAGTAAGAGTGTATGGATAAAAAGTAATCCAGCGTTTTTTTTAAAAGAACATAAAGTCAGTTTTTTACCATCAGAAAAGTCCCATCCTTGTAGCGACCGCTAACCGTTTGGCTAATTACCCTAGCTTCAGCAAAGATTTGATGTTTGATACGTTTGTTTTCATCACCTTCTATCCTAGGCTTCTAGCTGAGGTTTGTTGGTTTGTTTGGGCTCTTTATCCCGGAGAGACTGGCACTTTCCATATCCCGCTGGATGCCTCTGTTTAAGATGCTGAATAAGGCGTAAATACATCCCTTCCTGGTTTTGGCTTTGCCTGCACAGAGAAAATCTGTCTTCTTGATACAAATACAGGACACCTTGTTGGAGTCTAATCAGGGTTGACTTAACGTCCTGGGTTGCGAATTATCTGGAGGCTAGATATTATTCATCCATAGTTAATAATCATTTCATTACACATAAAAGATGAAATTTCATTGTTCTGTTTTCTTTTTTGTCTCTCTACAGGAGGTTGACGTTAATCTACCAAACTATGAGATTATGTGCATGATCAGAGACTTCAGGGCCAGCCTGGATTACAGACCTCTAACATCCAATGATGCTGTGAGTCAGAACCTCCCACAGCATTCCCTAGTAGATGAAGACCCTCAGGGTTAATCTGGGGAAGATGATGCAGATCGACAGAAGAATAGAGTGGATGGATTAGATGACTGGAGCAGAGCAGAGTGTCGGTCATATCAATACGAATGATTCATTCTTGGTGTCATTTTCTGTTACAGATTGAGGAGCACAGAATCTGTGTGTGCGTTCGTGCACGTCCACTTAATAAAAAAGGTAAGATGGACTCAAAGCACCAGCAGTGCTCACACTAAAAAAGTGTGTAGTTGATAGTTGAAGTCTTTTTCTGTAGCCGACCACTGTCAATAACACAAGAGAGACGTCATTAGATCCAGGGAGGAGGAAGTAAAGGTCTCATTACACAAAATATGACCAAACTGTTTGAGTGAGGTGTTGAGATTCATAGATTGCTTCAGGATATTAATTATGGCACACAGCCACACCAAAATAAAAGCTATACCTGCTGAAAAAAAAATTAAAGCATATATATATATATATATATATATATATATATATATATATATATATTTGTATATATATATATATATATATATATATATATATATGTGTGCACTTATTTTGATCATATTTGGAGTTTAAAATTCATTTGAATATAATGAAATGCTGTTTTGCATTTCAAAGTTATTTTGAAGAACCAACACCACTGGCTCCTGTCTGCTTTGCTGTGGTGCTGTGTATTTACCCTTAATATGAGGTGGAAAATGCGATGATCTGCCAATGGAATGAGCATTTTTAACTCTTAAAAAAAGATAATCGCATTTTATGCACTTGAAATAAGAGACTGCAGTTGTTTTTTCTTATTTTAAATTTGCATTGTCTTGTTCCAATGGCCAAGTGTGCCTTAGGAAAAACTTTTATTTACATTTTTTGCAGTGTAATACAAGCGGTTTGTTGCTTATTAGCAACAACAGGCATCAAAGGGTTACTGTATGCTTCCTGAATTACAGCGCAGGAAAAAATATAGTGTGCATATAGTTTTTAATCTAGACTATTTTTTAACTTTTCAACAATTTAAAACCAAAAACTACACCTTCTAATTTATAAAGTCTTTTCCCTCTGGTATCCTCACATACATCCACAAAATAACAGCATCCTCACCAGTAAGAGTTAACATTGAGCATATGAAGTATGGATATTTAGTTGTCCGTCTGCTTTGTGTTTTTATATACATGTTTTTTGTGGAACACGCAGAAACTAGCGAGTTGTACATAAAGACGTGTCTGCCTCCTCAGAGTTGTCCGTTAAGGATCTGGATGTGATCACCATTCCCAGTAAGGATGTGGTGATGGTCCATGAGCCCAAGCAGAAAGTGGACCTGACCCGCTACCTGGAGAATCAGACTTTCCGGTTCGATTACGCTTTTGACAGGAACTCCACCAATGAAATGGTTTACAGGTATGATGATTTTAGAGATCTGATCTTTTCTTGCAGTTTAAACACAGAACATCTTTGCCTAGATTGTACAGTTTGCCTGCAAATGGCTTCTAAGATCTAATATAATTTGGTGACTCTGAACGGTTTATTGTTGCTGAAGCTAAGTGAAGTTGACTTTAAAGTCATAGAGAAATCATATTTAAATGTCATATCATTCTGGCTTAAACATGTATATATCATACATTATATATATATATATATATATATAAATGTGTATATAATCAGATCAATCATTTTCCCAAAATTTAAAAAAAAAATCTATAAAAAAAAAAAATCCTATCTTAAAATCTGTGGGGGGGGTTTCCGTTATCTTATGCAGGCCAGTTAGTTATAATCAGCCTGAACACCTAAATTCGGCCAATCATTTATCAACGGTCATCTGTCAATCTAAGTTTTTCGGTCATAGCATCTTGATTCATATGTCGCAGCTAATATACGCAACGGTTGAAATAAGAATAATTTACTTTAGCATTGAGTTCGGTCCCAGGGTTCACGGGGATGGATGTCTGTGTCTTCAGCAGGCGTAGAGCTAACAGAACTGGCAGCGTTGTGAGGCAAGGGCTCAAACATGTACGGCTGGAAGCCTTCTACACCAAACCAAGCTTCTGCTGCCCTGGCGTCCTCTTCCACAACATCTTCATCCCCGCTTTCCTCCTCTAAATAATAAATGTACAATAGAGGTGACTCATCCATAACCTCTGACACAAAACTCTGCCCCTCTTGCATGTTTCCGCTGTGCATAGCGTTCCTTGACAGTGTCGTTTCTAAGTCACCAATTTAGTGCTACATGGTCCCAATGGAATTTCCCATTGGGAACCTACTACCACTAAGTTGCTAACTGGTTAGCAAGATGCCTCTGACAAACCGGCTACAATCATAGGTGCTTACGAAACCTTCCGCCACAACAATCCCACCCGCTTGATAAATGACCAATCAAATTCACTTTATTCACTCGTGTAAAATCGGGCACCACTCAGGAGAATTCAGAAAAGCAACGGTTGGAACAACCGTTTCCCTATGACTTATGAAATAATAACGATTCGGGCCCAATTGGCTTCACAATTCTTTGCCTACTGCTGTCACGGTTGCTAGGCAACCAAAGTTTCAGCTGAGGTGAGGATGAGGATGGCTGCTTAAAGGCCCTGGTCCACATAGGCAACTCCTGACTTCAGAAACACTGTTAGCCTATGTTGTAGGGATGTCCCTGTCCTATATTAATATCTGATTTTATCTGTTGGGATCTAAATTCTCTGATATTTTAAACAGTCTGCTTCTGTTAAAAGCTTCCGTAAATCATTGGTTAATTTTACATTGACCATTTTTTTTTTCAATTATATTACTTTATCAATCCTTTCCTGACATTCAACAGAATGAAATAAATAAAAGCTGAAAGAAAAAAGGTGGTTTGAGACGGGCGTGAAGGAAGCCATCAATGTTAAGAAAGAAAAACCAACCTTACACAGAGGGGGTGGACTCAGGTTTCAGCTTTCAAAAACCTACAATGCAGCAATGGAGTTAATTCGTTCGCAATATCATCACAGCCCCAGCCCCTGTACAGGAAGGCAGAGGACCTCACCTATTCAGTCAGGCCAATAATTCCCTCTAATGACCCCCTTTTCAGACACTTAAATGGGTACGGAGCATTGCAGAAAAGAACCCAATGACCCCCATTCCAAAGGGGTGGACCTTCAATTTGCATGTTTTCAAAACAAAAACAAGGTTTTGATGGGCTACTGCATAAAACCTCGAACTCAACACTTTTCCTGACATTTTGAATTGAAACGCCTTCAAACTTGGAAACAAAGTCCAGGGGGATTGTTTTTAATTTTCTTTTTTCTGGAATGATTATGAATGGATGACTGAGAATCTTCACTTACAAATAAAAGCTGGTGGGATTACTGCTGATATCGGTAATCGTATTGGAAACGAAAAAGTGGTGTTGGAACACCCCTGGTATGTGTCATGATTTTCTTGAGAGATCTGACCCACATGCAGTAAACCACTCAGAGGGTAAAAGTAAAAGTTTGATCAGGTGTATTGATGAAACCAGCGGGGTTAGATTCAGGAAACACAGTGAACTGGAGGACCGGAACTGGAGGGAAGGGAAGTATCAGTGGTTAGTTCAGGATCCGTGGGAACTTTGGAGAAAACTTTCCTCCCAGAATCCAGTCGGTGTGGGTTTTCCCAGAGGTTGAGACTCGGTGGAGGGCGGACAGGTATAGACTTGGGTAGACCCAGAGGAGCTATTGAGGGGACTGTCACTTAGGGTTGTAAATAATAATCGTTTTGTATCGATGCATCTATCCAACAGCCGACAATCCGATTCATCGACATGTTCGCAAGATAATCGATTCATGTTTTTTTTTTTCCTCCGGTCTATTTTTATCCATTTGCTCCTGGGCATAATTCTCCCTCCCGTGCTGCGGTGCCGCTAAACCTATTTTGCCCTCCTAACTCGCTTCCTGGTTATACTCTTACAGCAGTGTGTTGCAGTAAGCTTGACACAGATATTTTTAAACTATGCTCAGTATTGAAGCGTGGTCTGAGCTACACACTATGGGTCTAGATACGGCCGAGGCGGCGAAGAAGTGGGGGCGAGTTTAGTCCGATGACGGAGGGACATGAGGGCCAAAATGAGCGGAGATCCAGCTGGAAAAAGGGTCCCAGCGTTCTCGGGCACCTCGCTCTTCTAGCGGGTCAAACTTCATGAGTTGTTTTTTCCGCAATTTCGGTCATAAAAACAAAACCAGCCAGCCTCCTGTCTGCTGCACTGTTTGCGGTCAGCTACAATTTGGGAGAGGAGCAGCAGAGCGTCTCTCAAGGGGGCGGTGACGTCGACACTCTGGAGCCTTCTTCTTCTTCTTTTTTTTAATGGCGGTTGGCAAACAACTTATAGGTGCATTACCGCCACCTTCCAGAATGAAATATGGACCAGACAAACTATTATATTCTCCCTAAAATACCCGTTCTTTTTAGAAAATTAAAAATACTCCCAAAAACTACATCCCCAGATGATCTTGAAACAATTCCCTTATATCTAGTTTATTTTTATTCCTGTCTAACTCTCTACGCAACATCTCTCTTTCCTGAGTATATTTATTACATTCTAAAAAAATATGTTGGACAGTTTCTTTGGAGCCGAGGTATTGCATTGAACTCATTACACTGATATTGTGCAGTATTTTTGCAGTATTTTTTGATGCAACTTTTCTACTTCTGTTATTTGCTGTTGTTTCTAAAGAAAATGCATAATGATATTACAGCTTTCGTTGATTTATTTCAAACTTGAAACTTTGTTTAGCCTGTAAGGTGTAAAAAAAAATAATAATAAAAACAAATTGAACCGATTAATCAAACCGAATCGAATCAAATCGTGGTGTATTCTTGAGTATCGAAAATAATCGAATCGTTGGGTCAGGAAATCGATACTGAATCGAATCGCCATGATGGGTGTGATTTACACCCTGCTGTCACTTGGGAATCCAGGAGGACTTGAACGGAACTTGTGGAGGTTTATCCCCTGCTCAGTGTGAGACTCAAACAATCCTTCCAGGGGGAGAAGGACAAACATCCAGCTTGCAGGAAGGCTTCCTGCCGAAGGTAAAACACAAAACCTAGGTTAGGCTCAGCGAAAAAAACTCAGCTTGGCTAGAGTACCCAAAACTGGCAAACACTCGGGTGCCGAGGTAGTGACAGTCCATGGCTCAAATAGTCCTCAGTGATGAGTCAACCAGCCGCAGGTGTGTGAGAGGACCAACGAGGACAGGGCACCACCTGGTGGTGGAGGGAGAGAAAGACACAAAAAAACACAACCCACACCAACTGGATTCCTAACAGTATGGTGCCTTCACCAACCTGAAAAAAGGAAATTAGAATATCTGAGTCTACTGTGTCCGGTGAAATAAAAAAAAATTAGGAAATGGAAAATTTTACCATTCCAGTCACCAAACAGGTTTTTTGCCTATTTTCCAGGTTTACAGCTCAGCCACTGGTTGAGACAATTTTTGAGAGAGGGATGGCGACCTGCTTCGCCTACGGACAAACCGGAAGTGGGAAAACACACGTGAGCGATTTTAGTTGTTGCTTCTTTTCCTTTCCTCTTCAGTGACTTTATGTTTTCTTTCATATTGCATTGTGTGTGATTTCAGACAATGGGAGGGGACTTTTCAGGAAAGAACCAGGACTGCTCTAAGGGAATCTACGCACTGTCAGGTCAGTGTCTCCTATATGTTTTTACTGGTTTATACATTCATCTGAGCTGACCTTTCGTTTTATCTCCCTGCAGCCAGAGATGTTTTTCTCATGTTGAAAAAACCTGTTTATAAGAAGTTGGATCTGCAAGTTTTTGCCACATTTTTTGAGATTTACAGCGGAAAGGTTGGTATCTTAAAGAAAAAACAGCATATACTGTAACGTCTGGATAGCAGTTAGTGTATCTCTACATGCATTCAAAGGTGTTTGACCTGCTAAACCGCAAAGCCAAATTACGAGTCCTGGAGGACGGGAAGCAGCAGGTGCAGGTGGTAGGGCTGCAGGAGAGGGAGGTGAAATGCACCGAGGATGTCCTCAAACTCATCGAAATGGGAAACAGCTGCAGGTGAACGCCAAAGGAAATTTCAGAATGTGTGAAACAAAGGAAAAAACAAAAAACTGACGGAGAGGTGTTGACTTTTTCAGGACTTCCGGTCAGACCTCGGCTAACGCTCACTCCTCTCGGAGCCACGCTGTGTTCCAGATCATCCTGCGGCGACGGGGTAAGATGCATGGAAAGTTCTCCCTCATAGACCTGGCAGGGAACGAGAGAGGGGCGGACACGTCCAGCGCCGACCGACAGACCCGACTGGAGGGAGCCGAGATCAACAAGAGCCTGCTTGCATTGAAGGTAGGTGAGCCTAGACATCCTGCACCTCAGTGCTGGTGATTAACCTACTGTTTTACAGTAAGACTGTTCTTCACCTGCTGCTAATCAAGTTTTTCATGGAATAATTTAGTGGAAACCTACAGAAGTGTCAGGCTCTGCAAGTTAGGTTTTAAAATAGGTGCGTTATGCCTATTTTTCACTATTAGGGTTTTGCTATATTTGGTCGGTTTGTTTAGTTTTTGCCAGGTGGTTTCAACTGTATTGCTCTTGCGGGTTTCTGAAGACGCTTTAGCACTGACACCTTGGTCGCCTGCTGTTGGGGGAATGTGCTCCCTTCTTTGAGAAGGATGAGCATCTGTCTGATTTCCGTTGTTTCTATTATATATTATATTCTACATAATATGTGATAAGGCATAGAACAGTAAGTTTATCCAGTCAGACTGGACTGGATGAACAGACTTGACTTTTCAGGATTAGCTCCTCATTGATGAGCGTCTCATGACAGTTCATATCAGCTCAATTTTTTATTCTGCAGCAATTCCTCATACGTCTCAATACATGCAGTGAGAGTGGAGAGAACAAACTCCTTTTTAACAGGATGACACCTGCCAACAGAACCAGGTTTAGTGTAGGAAACAGATGCAAACAGGTCGAACTCTATTATCCATAATACAAGGTATTGATGGCTGCAGTCCAGCTGATATTTTCCTCCAGGATGGTCTCACAGCCAAACAGAACCAGGCGTAACTAATATGACAAGACAAAGGAGATAGAAAGTGATGATAGTGGTTTATCTAACAGATATTACATAATAGGATAAAGTAATAGAGATAGAATGGAGCAGAATGATGAAAAGTGGCCCCTGTGTCCTCCAGCAGTCTAATTCCATATCAGCATAACTATAGAGATAGTTCAGGAAAACCTGAGCCATTTTATTTGTAAGCTTTATCCAAGATGAAGGTTTTAAACCTTGTCTTAAACATAGACTGCAGCACTTTGTATCAGCTAAAAACTTTCAGCTATATTTAGTAGATTTCCTGAGATTTGTTCCAGATGATTTGTTCTTTAGTTTTTTTTTCAACAATTTACAAATTTGTCTTTATAGAACCTGAATACTTATGAATGAATCATTGTGTTCTTTTCCTGTAGGAATGCATCCGAGCCCTCGGCAGAAACAAACCCCATACTCCGTTCAGAGCCAGCAAGTTGACCCAAGTCCTGAGAGACTCCTTCATTGGAGAAAATTCAAGAACATGCATGGTGAGATGTGAATAGCACAGCACTAGGTTAGCATTAGCGCAAGATGAATACAACAACAGCATGATTTTGTTTTGACAGATAGCAACTATTTCCCCTGGGATGGCCTCCTGTGAAAACACGTTAAATACTCTAAGATATGCCAACAGGTAAGATGAGCTTCTTTTGAACAGAAAACTTAATTTTTATGGAAAATATTTCACCAGATAAAAACTGATGAGCTTATATTTATGGAATAAATTGTTCATTATTATTGAAAGCAAATGCTACATTTTTTAAGGGAAATTTGAATTTAAAAATCTCACAGTTGTTAATGGAAATATAAAAACACTGTATTGTAAAAACACTTCTGTAAAATGGAAATAAAATAAAAAAAAGTCTAGATTTAGAGTAACTGGGTTTTTTTTCTCAAGTTTTATTTTTTCAAATTATTTTATATTTTTATACTTTATCTTTTTCATAATTATTTTTTCAGATTTTATTTTTCAATTTTTATTTTCAAATGTCTTTTTCACATTGAACTGTACAAATTCCACTCTTTGTATAATTGCATTCTGCCGGGTAACATTCTCTTCTCTTCTAGGGGCGGTCAATGTGCACATTAAGAGCAAACATTTGGAGTGAAGAGAATATAATAAGATAACTCAATATGAAAAAGGGAAATTTCTAAATAATGAATCTTTTAAAAACCATTAGAAAAACCAAATATAAAAAAAGAATCTGAAAAAACAAAAGTTACTTTCAAAATCTTTTTTATTAAGAAGTTTATATTTTATTTTCTGGATTACATTTTGTTTTTTTTCCATTTAAAAAACAAGTTCATCGCTTGCAAAAATGATGGAACAAAATTCACTCAATTTGTCCAAAACCCTCAGTGAAGTGTGAATATTGCTGCTTTTTGTGTTTAAATAATTGTTAAAGGTGAAAGCACAATATGGACGTCTAACTTACCTCTTCTTCTCCTCTGTGTCTGCAGAGTAAAGGAGTTTGGAATAAGCCCTTCAGATATTCCCTTTTCCCAGACCGGTGGCGGAGGAATGCGCTCCGAGCTCTCACCTACTTACGAGTACGATTCTTACACCTCGTTTCCCCATAGAAACTATCCAGACGACTGTCTTTTACTATCACCCCCAATGTGAAACAATGTAGAAATTTTGACTGTTTAAAACCATAACTACAATCTGAGATTAAACTAATTTGGCCTCCTCCTTTCTTATTAAAATTCATCTAGGAATGCGTCACCCAGCAGACCCGCCCTGACCAATATGTAACACTAGCCCTCGCACAGATTTGACAATTTGATCACATTCTCTTCACTTCTCGGGGCGGGCTTCTCTCCGGAGGCTGGAGTGAAGATGCAATTCTTTCATTGGCAATTTCTCATTGAATACTAGGGAGGCTAAACTACGACAGAGTATTAGGGCCAGGCTGGAGATAGGATTTCTTTTTATTTTGAGAATAAAGTCCTAACATTACGAGAATAAAGTCGTAACTGTCAGGTCTAAGCACCTAAAACATCGTACATACATTCAGGGAAAAGAAGGCACAGAGACAATTAATTTAGCTTACTCGCGAGGAGAGTAGGAAGAGACTGCGGAGTTTACAAATCTCCAACCCACTCTGCAGTCCCAGCGTTCTCCCCGCTATTTATTGGAATCAGTGGTCCCAGCTGAGACTACACGGGGGGGGCAGATAAGGAACTCAGACTTGCAGTCTCAGTAAACATGTCCTCTAAATCTATCGTTTCAGTCAAAGTTTAAGCTGTTGAAGCTGTTCACCAAAGTTCAGCAGGTTGGGGGGGCAGAGCTTATTTTTTCTTTCTACATTATGGTTACTATTCATTATTATTTTTATTATTATTATTATATACAATAATATAATATGTTATATATACTAGATATATATAATCAATATAAATATAATAAATATGGATGACGGAGGAGACTCATCCACGACCTCTGACACTAAACTCTCCTCCTCTTGCATGTTTCCTCTGTCCATAGCGTTCCTTGACAGTGTCGTTTCTAAGTCACCAATTTAGTGCTACTTGGTCCCAATGGAATTTCCCATTGGGAACCTACTAGCACTAAGTTGCTAACTGGTTAGCAACATGCTTCCAAGAAACCGGCCACGATCAAACTGCTTGCAAACCTTCCACCACAACAATCCAGCCCGATAAACGACCAATCACATTCACTTTGTTCAGTCGTGTAAAGTCGTGCACAACTCAGGGGAGTTTGGAAATGCAACGGTTGGAACAGCCGCTTCCCTTCGACTTTAATAAGTGCTGATGTTTTTCCAGGATGAAGAATCTCACAGTGGACCCTGCATCAGAACTGGATTGTCATGAGGAAGGACACATCACCCAGCTGGAAGTACTGGAGGCTCAGTGGGGCGTGGGGAGCTCTCCGCAGAGAGACGACCTGAAGCTGCTCTGCGAACAGAACGTAATTAAGCCCTACTGCTGGTCTGACAGCTAAAGTTTAAACTCAATACTGTTACTAACTGAACATTTTTATTTTGCTTTGATAGTGACCCAAATTTTTTCTGGTTACTGCTTATTAGGAGGTCTGCAACTAACGATTATTTTGCAAATCGATGAATCTGTTGATTGTTTTCTTGATTAATCGATTAATAATCAGATAACCAAAGATTCCTTAAAGAATCATTTTTCTGAAGCTAAAGCAGGAGAAAAGGAAACTTTTCCACATAAGGAGTTCTGGATTGAGCATGTTAATAGGTGACAAAGAGCTTTATCTTTAATACTTATTGCATTTAAGATTGCATAAATTTCTTTTACTATTTTGTTATAATCACTGCTCTAAGTCAGCTAGAGGCATGTTTTACAGTCTCTATACTCCAGTTATTGATTACTAAATTAGTTGACAATTAATTTAATCATGGATTAATCACGATAAACAATTTCAAGCCTAGTTATGAGAAAAATAATATACAATTTACAAGACAACAAAATTATCTTCAGTTTTTGTAATTAGGGGAAAACCAGGAAAGTAGGGCGTGTCTCTGAAGGATAGAAACTGACAGATAGAGAAAATAAAATAAATAAATAAAGCCTCCAGCATTATTGTCGGATTTTCAGCTGTTTTATTGTTTAGCGTTATTAATAACCTAAACAGACTCTTCCATCTGAATTCTCTCCTGTATTTGGAGCTGGTGGTTTTTGTAACACATTGAGTACATCTGACAATTCAATATGTAGCTTTGATTCCCCTCTTTTGTTAAATGCACATCGGGTTGTTACCATTGCATGTGTCCAGTTTAGATACTGATTTTGATTGTAGCTTTTTATGCTAACTAATGAGCATCTCTATGAAATTATTATTCTGCAACTAACAATTATTTTGTAAATCGATTAATCTCTCTGTTTTTTTATTTTATTTTTTATTAATTGAATAATAATCGGGAGATTGTTTCAAAACTAAACCAGGAGAAATTGTAACTTTTCCACTTGAGGAGTTCAGAATGGAGAGTATTGAGATGAAAAAGAGTTTTATCCTAATTTTATCTTTTGCTTGAACCACTGCATGTGTTCAGTTCAAATACTGCTTTTGATTGTAGCTTTTTATGCTAATAAATTAGCATTTTTATGAAATTATTATTCTCCTTTGGAAAATCTCTGAATTAATTAATCAAGTCAGTGGTGGTTTTTGATAAGGACTATATTGCACCCTTCCTGTCAGGGATTGAAATCAGCCGTCTGTCCATCCGTTATCTAAACCTGTCCATCCTTACTGGATCTGACAGAGCAGGTTTTGGACCAGAGCCAGTCCATCTTTGGCCAACCCATGCACAAAGATTTAGCCTTTTCTTACAAGGCAACAGTAATAGAGCCTGAATAAACTGATTACTTGCCTTTATCCAACTATGACACAGCCAATCAGCTTTAACCCATGCCTTCATGAAAGCCAATCAGTATCCAAAGTTCATTTTAAAAGACCTCCAATCCGCAACTTGTCTGCTCCTGTGCGCAAGCGGCGGATGTGCTGTGACTTCATTCAGATGACCCCGTTTCAACCCACCTCCAGCTCCTCCTCCACCATCGTAGGTAAAGCTTCATCAGAGCGTCATTCCTCCCGGACTCTTACTGCGTTCCCTGTCCCATCTCAACCGGTCAAGCAGAAGACCTCCATGTTGAGCCTGATTCTGCCAGAGGTTTCTTCCCAGAGGAGAGTTTTTCCTCTCCACTGTCGCTTCATGCTTGCTCATCATGAACAGGTTCTCCAACCTGTGTTATCCAAACTGGAATTCCATCTTTCAGGTCCCTTAGTGAAGCTCTAGTATCAGCTCACGCAGTCCACTGGATCTCCCCATAAAGTTCAGCAAACCGTCTCACTAACCAGCAGTCTACAGACTGACCAACTTCATCTATCTCCACTCCACCACCAGTTTCAGGCCTGGAGGGGAAACAGACCTATTCTTTACTCCTATGTTTCCTGCCGAGGTCTGAGCGCCAAAGACTAAAGTAAAAGTATCAATAAATTTCTTCTAATTGTCTTTTTTCTCTGTGAGTTTTTCAGATTGAACTGACCACTCTGCAAAAGTCCTAGCTTCAACAAGAACTCTTCTTTTTTTATTGTCTCAAACTTGTTGAAACTTATCAAATGGGGATCAGTTTATCGGACTCTGAGAGTCAATGTTTTTTTTAAAAACTGTTATTAATTATGAATTTTTTTCTTTTATTTCTGAAAACTCACAAAAAATCCTTTTCAGAACTTTTCTTTTTGTATCCAGGTCAACTTGAATTAGGGAAATGATAACAAAAAGTGATTTACCGACTCATCATCAGGCAGTGCAACAGTTCTGTTTTGTTTTTTAGGAGGAAGAGGTTTCTCCACAGCTCTTCACCTTCCATGAAGTTGTGTCTCAGTTGGTGGAGATGGAGGAGCAGGTGCTGGAGGACCACAGGGCCGTGTTCCAGGTAAACAACTGATATCACTCTCCAAATTATTTGTCAATGTGATTATAAGGGTATGAATCCTACAATGTCCTTGTAGTTACTAAGTCTTAGCCTTAGATGTCAGTAGAGCATCAAAGAAAACCAGTTAAGAGCCGCTTCCTTGTTCCCAGGAGTCGATCCGCTGGCTGGAAGATGAGAAGGTGCTTCTGGAAATGACGGAGGAGGTGGACTACGACGTGGAATCATATGCAACTCAGCTGGAGCAGATCCTGGATCAGAAGATAGACATTCTGACTGAGCTGAGGGGTAAACCGCGTTGTTATTGTTTCTGCAAACTTTCCATCCTAAAACACATTGTGAGTAAGAAAGAGGCCATATTTCAAGTAAAACCAGCGTTTAAGAATTTGTTTGTACTTCCAAATATGGCAAAAAATTTAATCCAAGTCATTTTTTTCTTAAAATAAGTGCATTTTTTCTTGAATTTGGGTGGTAAATGAGACACTTTGCCAATAGAACAAGACAATTTACATTTAAAATAAGAAAAGCTATTACATTGTCTTATTTCAAGTGCATATTATCTAATTATCTTATTTAAAGAGCAAAACCACTCATTCTGTTGGAAAATCATTTTATTTACCTGCTCAAATTAAGGGGAAACACACTGAAATGTTTACTTATTTCTAGATCATTTTTGCAGTGCATGATGAGTAAGTTAAGCATTTTATAAAATCAATAAAAAAATTGAAAAAGCAAGAAAAAAAACCTTTGCATTCAATAAAAAATTAGCTCTTGTTGCTGCAGGGGAAACATATAAAGGATCAACACTGAATAAACAAGCAGGCAGGAAAAACATTATTTAATTGGTCTTTCTCTAGCTTAGATCTTTCTTTAAATGGCTTCATTCTAACAATCATTTTCATGTGTGTAAAAACATTTATGACTTTGTTCTTTCTTCTTTCAGATAAAGTCAAATCTTTCCGCTGTGCTCTCCAAGAAGAGGAACAAGCTAGCAAACAAATAACCCCCAAGAGGCCTCGAGCGCTATAAACGTACACACGGTCCTCGCTGCTCCTCAGACAGGTGCAGTCCTGCTGTGATGACATCACTGTACATGAAGGAAGCGATAAACTCAGACAAGATTTCCACCATCCGCTGCTCCCGCATTTATTTTTCCTTCATTCATCCGTCCTGTTGAACATAGGAGCTGACAGGCTCCTTTGTTTTAGGTGTTTCAGAGAGGTTTGTATGGAAGTCCCATTTGGAATTAATTCATGTTCTTTCCATCGTCATCTGGCATCTAATAAACGGCAGAGCCTGCAGTGTTTTATGCGGTAGTTATACGTCACCTTGGCTTTTCTTTACAACAAAACACATTTGAAGCTAATTAGCATCACTTCTGGCCCTAAACTGTAATTAAGGAATGATCTGAGACCCTAGGAAAGGTGATTGATGGAAATTGACATTACAGAAAGATTAATATCTACTTATACTTGAAAATATTTGTTGTACAAAACAAACTAGTATTTAGAACCATCCTTTTTAGATCTCTTTAATTTATTAGGAATAGGGCATCATCTATATTGTGACTTTTACTGAAGACTTGGGTGCACCAAAGCTGGCTAAAAACAGCAACAGTTTTCAGAAAATAATCCTAGTCCTGATTGTATTTTATTTAAGAAGAAAAAAAAAAAAAAAAACCCAAAAAATTGCACCAAAAAGAGCATATTTAAGACATCATATGTATAAAGACCTTTTTTAAAGTACCGTATTTTCTGGACTACAATGCGCACCTGAATATTATATTGCAAGCTAAATTTAGGGGGAAATCCTGTTTTGTCCATACATCAGCTGCACCTGCAAGGCAAATTAGTGCCACACAACAGCAAACAAACCGAAACAAATCCTTTTACGATATCCATAGAAAAGCCACATCGGGCTATAAGCTGCAGAGTTTAAAGCTTGTGAAAAAAGTAGCAGCTTATAGTCCGAAAATTACGGTATTTACATTTCCTCTTCTTACATTAGTTTAATTAGAATATGGCACATTTATACTACAGAAGCAAGCAAAAACCTATTCCGTCACATATCGAGATATTTTGTTAAACCATATTGGTATTGATTAAACATACGGCTGGATGGATCTTTATTGTAAAAATGCAAATATCTATGTCATTGTATTCCTTTTATAAACCTCTTTAATCTGAAGCCACTATTTGGCAGCACATCGCCCAGGAGCTTATTATTCAGCAGAGTAATAGCAAGATACTGCAAGGTTTTCCAGAGCTAAATTATTATAAAACTCTAAATATTATCAGGATATAGCATATAGGGATACATATCATATCACCAGAATCGTCCCAATTCCTACCCCTGATGTATATATTGATATAGATATTAGTGTTGCACTGATACCAGTATCGGGCGGGGCCACGATCAGCACTAAAATGGTGGTATCGGTATCGGTGAGTACCAACAAATAGGGCAGCGATACCATATTGAGGGCCAAAAGTTTATTCAACTATTGTCACCCATTCCAGGTAGGCAATAAAAAGTTCTACTGGATTCACTTTGTTTTAGTCTTTTTCCTGCTTCACAAAGGAAGGCAGCAGCTGGACAAAGCCATGATGGCAATTATTTTACATCCAAGCAGTATGGAGTTCTTCATATATACACACACACACATCAGTTTCAAACAGATGTTATCAGTATGGTATCAGTATCAGCCAATACTGCACAGCTGGGTATTGGTATTTGGGCCAAAAAATGGCATCGGTGCAACACTAATATATATACACGCACATTGTGGCTTGTTAAAGTCTACATAAACCCTTGATTTTTGTGACGTTTTCACATTTTATCCACAAACATGAACCCGTTTTTTAAAGGAATCGGATGTAAAAGACCAACACAAAGTTGTATACAGTTGAAATTAAATAATACATGATGTAAAACATTTTTTACCAATTAGAAAACTGCAAAGTGCGGTGTGCAAAAGTACCACCACCCCACTTCGTCTTAGTGCAACCAATTTCTTTCTGAAGTTGCCTGACGGTTTAAAACTGAGCATATCCATGTGTTAGAACGGCCCAATAACAGTCCGGACATAAACCCAATCCAAGATCTGAAAACTGCTGTTCTCCAGTCCTCTCCATCTAAAATGACAAATAAGAATGGGCAAACATTTTAGTGACTAGATGTGCAGAGCTAAAGGAGATATATGTTGGGTTTAAATCCAGAGAAATGTGAGTTTAAGAGGACGAAATGATCAAACACAGACAGGGATTTTGTAACGTCAGCCTCTGCAGTAGGGGAGAAGAACTGCTGGCTCACAACCAGCACCTTTTCTCTCAGATCCCTTCACAGCAAAGCCTTTTAGTAACAGTTTACAACATAATAGGGCGGGTCAGAAAACCCAGTAATGATTATCTGGCAGGATGCAGGTCATAAGACAGTGTGAAATGACCATCTGGCTGGATGGAAGTCACACAACCGTGTGACTCTGCCTCATGACCTACTGGATGCAGGTCATAAAAGTTTATGACCCTCCTGATTGAATCACAGGACAGAAATGTAGCATAATTTTTCTTAAATGTTTCATATGCCCACATAATAATTTTATAATTATCTTTCAATAACGCTAACAATATAGCCTCGTGAGACCATCCTGATCTTGCGAGCTTTCAAGATTTCCCTCGCTAATCAGTCTGGAGACTCTCCGTTGAAGAAAATTTGGAGCTGTTCAACAAACGAACGTCCAATCAGCGTTGGCTTTGAGGCGGGTTGAGGTGTGACGCAACGAGAAGTGCGACAGTTAAGTCTAAAGAACATGGCGGCTTCAGCCGATGAAACTAGCTTTAGCGTGGCTATCGAGCAAGGTTTATCGGAATTACAGAGTATTTCTTCACTGAAAGAAGAGCAAAACACTGCTCTGGAGGCTTTTCTCAGAGGAGAAGATGTTTTTGCTCTTCTCCCGACTGGTTTCGGCAAGATTAGCCTGGCTATTAGTACGTCATATGCTTTGTTGATCTGATTGGTTTATGTGGCCCTTCTATCACCAACATAGGTCAATCAGCTAACCAGTATTTTCACCCCTTCCCAAAATTACTTCAACTGAAGGTTTCTAGATGGATATGCGGAGCAAATCCATCTGGCGGAGTCAGGTTAGAGGAAATATACCCTGAAATACAAAAGGTGGTTCCATAAAGTATTGGCTTAGCTAAATGAATATTTTTGCACAACGCAACATTTATTTTTTTCATTTGTAAAAATATCATGTATAGTTTATTGGCCCTCTGTTACTTAAATGTGTGACTTTTAGTCCCCGTTTGGACACCGCTGCTCTAAATAAAGATGTTGCACTTTTTAATGCCATTTATCAAACGCTGGAAAGTAGACCTTTTGATTCCAGTTGGGCCCTCCATAGATACTCTATGTGTGTATGTGTCAAAAGTACATCATTACAAATGACTAAATGTTAATGTTTTTCATTTTGAGAGAATTTTTTTATATGATCAATCATTGCTTATACTACTATTTACTGTCCAAGCAGCTGTTTTTGGCCAATTTTATACACTGCTTTTGCCATTTTGTGCAATATTTGAAGGACTTTTTTCTCTCCTGCTCCTCCCCCCCCCGTTGGTTTGGGTCAAACAGGGCACTTTGATTTGGTGTAGAAAATGACCTGCTGTGTGTTTGCGATGGAAAGATAAGTTAAAGTGTCTGACTGGCAGTAAAATTACTTAAATTAACTGAGCTGAGGGGGGAACTTATCAAAAATTTTACCCAAAGGAAATTTCTCAACACAGATTTTTCATTTACCAAAATAAAAATGAAAAGACTGCTTCTTGTTTGTTGTATGTGTGTTATTTTGGTTGTCTTGTTTTACCTGAAGAATCGATGGATTTTTTTGAGTTGTTGTTGCAAGGAAAGAAACGTTTTTCCTACGAAACTTCGAAAACCATTTAATCATGAAAAGGTTTTGAGAGTAACTTAGCTGTTTAACTATTTAGATATATTTTTTTTTCATATACAGGGTTCCCGCGGGTCCTTAAAAAGTCTTAAAAGGCACAGAATTTTTCAAAATAAAATTAAGGCCTTAATTGGTATTAAAATGTCTTAAATCAGTTTTTCGTAGGTCTTAATTTTTAAAACATCATAAATAGGATTATTTTTATTAGGATTTATTTGTGTTATCTAAATAAAACATTAAAATTGACCTTTTTTTTTTAGTAAAAAAAATAACGGCCGACCATTACTGGTTCCGTCCCGATAGCGGAACCAATAAAAGCGTTGTTGCGGCCGGGACATTTGGGAGATGTACCATTAACTTTTTGTCTGGAAAATATGAGCAAGTGTAAATGTAACCAAAATTGGCTCCAGCCAAGAGTTTTCTCCATGGCTGAACCAGGGAACATACATGAGGCTCAGTGGATTTTTCTGCAAGAAGCGATTCAAGCTCGGAACGACAGGAATTAAGGCAGTGGAGTCACACATGAGAAGCGCGAAAATGGAGTTACAGAGAAACAGTCTCAGTTTTGTTCCACCCTTGTCTCTGCAACGCCTCCACTTATCACCAAATCAAACATACTAAGAAAACGATACAAAGAAAAATAGCTGCAAAAAAGACTGGTTATGTTGTGGCTTTAACACTGATTTGTTTTGTTCCTTGCTAAACCAAAGTTTTTGAATTCAGTTAAATAATTGTTAAAATATATCTGTCATTTATGTATTTTTAGCTTTCTTCCTGTATGGGAAGCTTTTCAAAATTTGAAACATTAGTGCAGTGGTTTATGTTAAAATAAACCTTTGTGTAAAGTTGTCGCAAGCAGGTTTTTCTTGTGAATTTGGTCTTAAATTTTTTTTTTCAAGTCTTAAAAAGTCTTGAATTTAACTTGCCTTATGCTGTAGGAACCCTGATATATTATTTTTTTTATACATTTCATTTTATAAATTGTGTTTTACAGATAACGTTTTTAGATCTGGTGGGGCTTTCCTGTGAAATGGCTTTTTGATTGACAAGAATGCAGTTCGTAAGACTCAATTTAAAAGAAACATTTAAAAAGTTTAACGTCAACCATTGACTCTGCATGTAAACCAGCTGCTTCTGCTGCCTCTGCTGCTTGTAGTCTGAACGTAGCATAACTGCAAAACCCTGTTTCGGTGCGCATATTGTTGTAAGAAAGTAATGCGACCGATACATGAGCTGTGCTTATAGGCACATCAGTTAACACAACGACAAAAAATTCTGATCTTTTGCGGTTTGTCATCAAATTAATCAAGAAAAATGGTTCATCCTAAAGGTAAAAGACCATTCTGATCTTATATTTGATTTAATGTTCTTGTTTTGTCATCCTGCTCCTCAACTCAACTTATCTGAATTCAAATTGACTTAGTTTGCTGTCCTTTGTGTAGTTGTCTTAAATAAATAACTAAATCCTAGTCCCACATGCTCACTTAAAATTTCCTGTTATCTGTTCACATTTATGGATTGTCTAAAAATTAGGGATGCACGATATAATCGGCCCCCTATCGGTATCGGCCTTAAAACGGAATATCGGACATCGGCCACCCCACCAATATTTAACCCGATATTTGATCAGCTTCTGAGTTTCTAAAGTCTAAAAAATAAAAAATACTACTTCTTCTTCTTCCTCAAAAACTTATTTTTTACAGACTGAAAAACTTGTAAAGACGAGGGAAAAAATATTGATACATTAAAATATCACAATATCTTCATATGCTGATATATTGCCATTTAAAAAAACACCATATCAATCTCTTTTACTAATGAAATATTGCTATATGTCATCGTTATGCTACGAAATCCCCCGAAAATTCACGAAATTTTGCCATATTTTTATATGTTGATATATTGACGCGGTATTGATCTATTTTACTAACAAAATCTCACAAGAATTTGCAAAATATCACGAGAGTTTGTAACAGAACGATGACATTTTACGAGATTTTGAAAGTAAAATAGATCGATACCGTGTTTTTAAAAATCAATTTGATTATGAAAATATATTTGAGTATATTATTTTTCAAAGTGTCAGAAATTGATAACAAAACTGCTATTTTCAATGACTACTTATTTTTGTCCAGCTTTAATATCGGTTATCGGCTACATGAGTTTTAAAATATCAGCATATCGGATATCGGCCAAAATCCCAATATCGTGCATCCCTACTAAAAATGTATCTAAAAATACCAAACATATATTCAATTTAAATATATGAAATAATACATTAAAGGAAACAATGGTTTTAAATATGATTTAATATAGGTTGTCAAATCAGTGTCAGTTTAGTCTGTCAGCATCTGCCTGTAGGGTTTTTAAATGTCCAGCAGTGCACATGTGTCCAAACACTTTATGACGCCTCATGAAGCCATTACTAGGTGGAAGGTTTTAAAGGTTTCATTTCTGGATCTCTCTATTTTCAAATTGCAATTTGCAAAACATGTTCTTTCCTTGCAACAATAACGGTACAAAATTCACTCCATAAGAACCAATCTATGGGGGTAAAGTCATTTTGTGTGCAGAAGCTTATAAATTAATCTTGATTAGTTACTTTCAGTATTCTAATTTCAAAAAAATGTTTCACTTCTTGTTTTTGTAAAAACATAGTAATCATATAAAATATATCCTGGAGAAAAAGGTTTTAGATAAAAGTCTCTGTATTGTTTTCACAACCATTTAAATGAGTCTAAATTTGTCAAACAGTTTAACAATATTACAAATACCCATATTCGTATGTATAGATCCCCAAATCAGGTGATTTCATCGTATTTCTTAGAATCAATACTGAAATAGATAAACAGTTGAATGTTAAGGAAATTATCAATAATAGTAATCTCTGATTGGTACAAGATTGAAAATATTTTTTCTTTACTGCTGGATAAATAGAATAAAACAAACACAAAGAAAATGCTAACCTCAGTCTACTCTAAAACAGCCTTCTTTGGTAAGAGGGATTGTTATCTTTTAATTAGGCTGGTATTTTTGGCCAATATTAGTGTAGGCGATAAAAATTTCTACTGGATTCACTTTGTATTAGACTTTATCCTGCTTCACAAAGGTAAGCAGCAGCTGACAAAGCCATGATGGAAATTATTTACATCCGAGTAGTAGGGGTGTAAATCACATCCATCATGGCGATTCGATTCAGTATCGATTTCCTGACCCAACGATTCGATTGTTTTCGATACTCAAGAATACACCACGATTCGATTCGATTAATCGATTAATCGGTTAATTTTTTATTATTATTATTATTATTTTTTTTACACCTTACAGGGTAAACAAAGTTTCAAGTTTGAAATAAATCAATGAAAGCTGTAATATCATTATGCATTTTCTTTAGAAACAACAGCAAATAACAGAAGAAAAGTTGCATCAAAAAATACTGCAAAAATACTGCACAATCAGTGTAATGAGTTCAATGCAATACCTTGGCTCCAGAGAAACTGTCCAACATATTTTTTTAGAATGTAATAAATATACTCAGGAAAGAGAGATGTTGTGTAGAGAGTTAGACAGGAATAAAAATAAACTAGATATAAGGGTATTGTTTCAAAGGTCATCTGGGGATGTAGTTTTTGGTAGTATTTTTAATTTTTAAAGAAGAACGGGTATTTTAGGGAGAATATAATAGTTTGTCTGGTCCATACTCCATTCTGGAAGGTGGCGGTAATGCACCTATAAGTTGTTTGCCAACCGCCATAAAAAAAAAGAAGAAGAAGAAGGCTCCAGAGTGTTGACGTCACCGACCCCTTGAGAGACGCTCTGCTGCTCCTCTCCCAGATTGTAGCTGACCGCAAACAGTGCACCAGTCAGGAGGCCGGCTTGTTTTGTTTTTATGACCGAAATTGCGGAAAACAACTCGTGAAGTTTGACCCGCTAGAAGAGCGAGGTGCCCGAGATCGCTAGGACCCTTTTTCCACCTGGATCTCCGCTCTTTTTGCCCCATTGTCGCTCCGTCGTCGGACTAAACTCGCCCCCACTTCCTCATCGCCTCGGCCGTATGTAGACCCACAGCGTGTAGCCCAGACCACGCTTCAATACTGAGCATAATTTAAAAATGTCTGTGTGAAGCTTGCTGCAACACACTGCTGTGAGAGTATAACCAGGAAGCGCGGTAGGAGGGTAAAATAGGTTTAGCGGCACCGCAGCACGGGAGGGAGAATTACGCCCAGGAGTAAATGGATAAAAATAGACCGGAGGAAAAAAAAAAACATGAATCGATTATCTTGCGGACGTGTCGATGCATCGGATCGTCGGCTTTTGGATCGATGCATCGATACAAAACGATTATTATTTACACCCCTACCGAGTAGTATGACGTTCTTCATATCATATCTATCATATCAATTACAAACAGATGGTATCGATATCGGTCAATACTGCACAGCCAGGTATCGGTATCGGGGCCAAAAAATGGCATCGGCGCAGCACTAGTTATGGCATTGACCAGGAAGTGCCTGCTTTTCATGAATTTATAAATGCATTTAAATCAGTTCTTATTTTTAATGGTAAGTGATTCTGAATATAAAAAGCAACTCCACCACCAAAACCATTTCTGTCATTTCTGTATATGTTGTAACCCTCAATAAATATTTCCATGTAATCAAAAGATGGGTCCAAGTGGGTCTCTGAGATAGCAAGAATGTGTATTTTAAACTTATTTAGCAGTCCTGAGATTGTTTATATTAATATGTACTAGTCTTAAACCTTTTCTTGGTAATGAGTACATGAGTTTTATGTGCTATCATACCTTCAGAGTTGCGCGGAAGCTAATCAGGGGTGCTAATGCGGGAGTGGATAATAAGTTTGTCGTGTCTGAGGTAGGCAATGTCAGCTTTGTTCCATGCTTCTTTTGACTTTGGCATCAATTCCTTTCTTTTTAGCCGTAAAGCATCCGTGTCGTCATTGATAATCATTTTTGTGCCCTTGAGGTTCTTTACTCTTTGCATGACAGCAGCTTTATCCTTGAAGTTCAGAAATTTACCAACCATAGATCTAGGTCTATTTCTATCAGCATCAGGCTTTCCTATACCGTGTACACGCCCCCTCTCCATGTCTCTTTGTAGTTGTAGCTTTTGCTTAAAAATGCCCGGGATTCGCCAGTGGATTCAGGAACTCCAATCACAATATTATTTTTCCTTGATTGACTTTCCAGATGTTCTTGTTTTTCACACATAACTTGTTGACTCTTATAGATCTTCACTAAATCAGTTTCTGTGATTTCCATGTAAAACTGGACATTGGAAAGATTGGCTTAGTTCAGCTGGGCAGGATATTCAGTTCCGATTCGATTATTTTCGATACTCAAGAATACACCACGATGCGATTCGATAAATTTTTTTTTTTTTTTTTTTTTTTTTTTTTTTTTTTACACCTTACAGGCTAAACAAAGTTTCAAGTTTGAAATAAATTGATGAAAGCTGTAATATCATTATGCATTTTTTTTTTTAGAAACAACAGCACATAACAGAAGTAGAAAAGTTGCATCAAAAAATACTGCAAAAATACTGCATAAAATCAGTGCAATGAGTGCATTGCAATACCTCGGCTCCAGACGTCCCGCCCCCTCCACAGACGCTCCGCGTTGTCTCTCCTAAATTGTAGTTGACCGCAAACAGTGCCACAGACAGGAGGCCGGCTTGTTTTGTTTTCATGGCCGAAATTGCAGAAAACAACTCGTGAAGTTTGACCCGCTAGAAGATCGAGGTGCGCGAGAACGCTGGGAGCCTTTTTCCACCTGGATTTCCGCTCTTTTTGGCCCTCATGTCCCTCCATCATCGGACTAAACTTGCCCCCACTTCCTCGCCGCATCGGCCATATCTAGACCCACAGCGTGCAGCACAGACCACGCTTCAATATTGAGCATAATTTAAAAATGTCTGTGTCAAGCTCGCTGCAACACACTGCTGTAAGAGTATAACCAGGAAGCGAGGTAGGAGGGCAAAATAGGTTTAGTGCCCCCACAGCACGGGAGGGAGAATTACGCCCAGGAGCAAATGGATAAAGATAGACCGGAGGAAAAAAAAAAAACATGAATCGATATTCTTGCGGACGTGTCGATGCATCGGATCGTCGGCTGTTGAATCCATGCATCGATACAAAACGATTATTATTTACACCCCTAGTTAGGAGTCTCACTGTAGTGGGAAAAGAACAAAAGTATTCAACTATTCACCACAGTTAAATAAACAGAGATCGATGGATTTCACTCAGTCACACTTTATTTTCATATCTTTGCAAAGAGAGAACAGTCATCATACAGCCCTAACTGCTCTGTATTCAGGCCTGTTCTGCCTGGGCAGCGTTTGTTCCCCCTTACTTACAGCAATGGAAAGTATTCAGAGTGAAAACAAATTACTGACACTTTGGTTAACTGTAGCATGTTAGGAATAAACAATGAGAAAGAATCTGGCTTGTTTAGAAGCTACATGTATGTCTGGTCTACAAACACCCTCACACAGAGAATTCTGTGGCCTCGCTGGTGAAACAGACTGAGTGAAAACTTTTATAGAGAGTAAATAGGATAAATTAATGTATGATATAAGAGAAATTTAAATTTTCCGACCACACTCACTAAATGGCTGCTACCATAGGGCCAGCAATGGGGTAGCTTGAAGCTAATGATGCTAGGTCCAACTGTAGTAGCCTGACTCTTTAAACAAGGATAAAAGATGAATTGAGCCGATAGTAACACACAGCATGGGTGGTTAAGTGAGGCGCAGCGAGAATTAGCATCAGTTCTGAACTTTAACTGAAAAAACATCAGTAGTTCAATCAGAAAACTTCTTTCAGATAAAACAAAACCAACACATGTAAAACTACCTATTCTACCAATCTTTTCCCCAAGCAGAGGATTTATCTTTATTTGAGGCCGATATATTTGTTTAACACGTTCTGTATTTGATTCCAGTTTAAATAAACTGACTGCGGGTTGTACAGGCCATTATCAATGCTTAACGTGGACGTACGCATTCTAACTGACGATTAAATGTCATAATAAATAAAATCATACATCCAGATCAAACCAGATTCATTGTCGGGAGACATTATAGAAATAATCTGCGTCGTTTATTAAATATTATCTCTCACCAAAAAGAAAATAAAGCTATGACAGCTGTAATGTCTTTAGATGCCCAAAAGGCCTTTGACCGCTTATCATGGAGATATCTTATTCAAACATTAAAGAGGTTTAAATTCGGGCCGAAATTCATAGATTGGATACATACATTATATTCATCCCCATAAGAGGCTGTAAGAGTTAATGGTTTCAGGTCGGCCAGTTTCAAATTGGAGCGCGGATGCAGGCAGGGGTGTCCTCTGTCACCTCTTTTGTTTGCAATTAGCATTGAACCACTGGCCCAGCTCATTAGGGACAAAATGAAATTAAAGGGATTTTAATTGGCACAGAGGAACATAAAATATCCCTTTACGCAGATGATGTACTTCTATATCTGTCTGATCCGACATCCTCAATTCCACATCTGAGGGAAAGGATTTCTGTTTATGGCAATTTTTCTGCCTATAAAATAAATGTTGATAAAACAGAAGCAATAGATATCAATAGCAATATTCCACTGGAAGTCAAACAACAGAGCGGCTTTAGGTGGCCAAAGGAGGGCATTAAATACCTAGGCATCAACATTCCTCTCTTATTAAAGCATTTGTATTTTGTCATTAACAGTAAAATATTGGCTATAATTAAAAATGACCTGGAGCTGTGATCAGCATTGCCTTTGTCCCTCCTCGGTCGCATTGAAACCATTCGTATTAACTTGTTACCTACTGTACAATGCTATCAACAAGTGGCTACGGTCGCTACGTGCTAAGAAGCTAACGTAACGTAGCCAACCTGGATACTAAAATGCTATGAAAGTTAGCCAACATTAGTTAGCTTATCATTGGGACATTATAGCCGTTGATTTAATGTCACATTATAAACAACCACCAACAATATTTCTGTTAACTTACCGTAATGTCTTTGTGGTAAGGTGACCAGATTTCTGAAATCAAATCTGGGGACATTTCTTGCTCGTGGATAAAAATCAATACATCTTATCGAGATTAAATTAGGAAACGGGGACAGTAATGGTTTCATATATTTTTACATATTTATTATTATTTAAACAACAAAAATCAAGTGTAAAAGCCAGGAATGTGCCTTTCCAAACGTTTAGTGTATCTTAAGATTAATAACATGAATAGTGTTATTAGTAGAAAACTAGAACTGTGTCTCTGGGTTGGGGCAAAGTGGTGGGGGTGGGAGCGGAGGGGTCAAGGGTCATTAGCAGGGCTTTCCAATTTTGTCGGGCCCAAAGAGCTCTGCCGCCTCCTAAGGGGAGAGTGACATGAGGAAAAGAAATTTAGAAAAGTAAATACAAACATTTATTCTATGCCTGTGGCTGTCTGTTGAGACAGAGTTCCCCCACCTCTTCAAAAAAGTGCAACAAATACTTATTCTGTTTACATCTACTGTACATACCTATAAGAAATATTTTTTTTCTTCATTAACATAAAAAAAACAAGTAGTAGTCAAGCCTGCAGGTAAAGGTTCATATATGTTTCTTACTGTCACCTAGCCACATCAGGGGCCTGTGTGTCTCAAAGTAGCAGGTTCATTTTTCCTACTAACCCGAGTATACAGCCACTCTGTGTTCCACAGCATACTTTGCACACTACATTACTCAATATGTTAGTTTATCACTCAAATCATGTCAACGCTTTATCACTTGAACTTTATTAATACATATTATACATTTTAAATGTTTGAAACAGAAATATTAACTGAACAGGGTCTGAGGCAGTGGCCCTGGTAATTTGGGTAAAATAATATAAGAGAAGACATAGCAAGTAAAAAGCAAAATAACCTTTTTAAATATCTTAAACAAGTTTAACCATTGAACAGCAGAATAGGCTTAACATCAACACAATGTATATAATCCAAGAATAGTCCATATTTATAAACAGCAATAACATATACATATATAATTTCCCAATGGAAATTCTGATTGTAATTTCTCCGTAAAATGACACTTCCTCTTCTTTGAAAGAGCCATCTGGTCATTCAGTCTTGTCTGTTTTCTTCCCTCTCCACCTTCGCTTTTGTTTCTAGCCCTCTTTTGACTTCTGCCTGCTCTCTGCTTTACTCCTCAAAGTAAATTTTTCTCCCTTCTTGTCAACCGTTTTTTCTATCAGAGTTCCTAGTTTCCTCCTCTCTCATTCAATCTCCTTTCTGTCTTTCTATCTTCTTCCTCACTCCTCCAGCATCAATCTTACATTATTCTAAAACAGAGACATTATATAATCAAAATCACCTCCAAAAAACATTAGGATGTGCAACATGAAAACTTATTATTATTAATATCTCATCTAAATACTAAAAATGCTAATTACCACAATATTAGGAGCTACAAGCAAAAACCACATAATAAATGAACATTAAACAGGTGGTTATCTCTTCCTCCATCATTCTCAGATCATGTAGATCTTGTCTTATTCAGTTCTCCTGTTACTGACTCCTATTTTTTCACAAGGAACTTTCATATATATCCAAACTGAGCAGTAAAAAAGCACAACAAAAACTGGAAGTCTATGCTCATAAATCACAACCATAAATCATCAAAACAAATTGAAATAACTCTACTTTATATTAACTATCTGAAATATAAACTAAAGGTCACCTATCCATTCTAAATCATCTTTATACAAACCCTTGTTGATCCCTGGAGAACCAGCGTACCAGATTAGCGCCTTACAAGGAGTTTTCAATCATTTTGCTACATTTTAACCCAGCGTCTTTTACTCATGCTCAACTCGTGGTCTTGTCTTACTTTTTATTATTGTTTTGAACGGACAAAAGGGAAACCTGATGTATACATTTGCCCTAAACTGTCTGATTCAAATCTCTATAATTGTATCCCAAAAAAAGAAAAGTAGCATCCCTACATAAAGCACTGACTTTATTACTAAACCTGACCAGACATCAAATAATTCAACCCCAACACCGGAGCCAGTGTGAGCAAGGGAACATTCATCACAAGATCAGCCCGATCAGAATAAAATAAATTGATTAACACACTTACCATCACTCAGCGTAGCTCCCCATCAGTTGCCACAGGTTGTAAAAAACTAACTTCCACTTCTTCTCCTTCTTCTGTTTTAAAAGTGATGCGCTCTTCTTTTTTGTGTTTTAATGGCAGCTGACATCCAAAAGGATCATTACCCGCCCTTCTAGTGGTGCGCTCTGTTCCTTATCTTTATGTTATCAGCAGCGCAACCAGCTACCGTAATGCCTATTTTGGCGCGCAACAGCTCTACCGTAATAACAGTCTACACGCAACATTTTTCGCCTCGGTAAAATCGGGGACATTTCCGGGGACAGCTTTAGCCGGGGACAGGTGGTCCAAAACGGGGACAGTCCCCGGAATTCGGGGACGTCTGGTCACCCTACTTTGTGGTGAACTGGGACGTGTCTCTTCAGGTTTGTTGTGTTTTTTCCAGCTACTATGTGGCCCTATTCCTTCCCTTCGACTAAAATCAAGCATTTGGTTTTGTTCTCCACTTCAATGAAGTGAAAATATGTCCATATATCACGTCTCCTGTCTCCTCCGAGTTCGGCGGAGGAGACGGTTTGAAAAAACCATAAAATAATAATATGTAATTTTCGTCTCGTCTTTGTTTGTGAACTAAAATGTCCATAGATTTTAGTCCAGTCTTTATTTACCGAACTGCATTTTCATCTCGTCTTTATTAGTCCACAAAAATTATTTCTGATCTACTCCCAGTTATTGTTTATTAGTGGGGATTTTCGTCTCGTCTCATCTAGTTTTCGTTCAGTGAAAAATGTGCGTTGACGAAAAAATTTTCGTTTAGTTTTCGTTAACGAAATTAACACCACTTTATGGTACGCCAGCATTCATAACATGTAGGCGAATCGCTGTCCCCCAGAAATCTGCGGTTATATTTTTCATATTTATATTTTTAAATTTTTTTACAGTGTCGTGCCGCCTGTTCCGCAGGCTGCCTGTCACTAATCTAGTCTGGCGCGTGGATGACGTCATACATGTGCCGCTTTGTTTTTAAAAGATATAAATATAAAAAATATAACCGCGGATGTCTGGGGGACAGTGATTCGTCTACATGTTCAGGGCTCAATGTTAATCATTGCCCGATCGCCCGGGGCAAGTAGTTTTTATTGTCAGGAGATTACAAATTTCATTGCATTTGCCCGGCGGGCAAGTGCAATAATGATCGCAAAAAAAAACAACAATTATTTATCACTCAAAATTACTTTAAAATCACCGACATTCGCTGAATACGACCCACAAGCGTTGCCGGTGCCATTTTTGTTTTGTACACATTCTCGCGTGATTTTCCGTTAGATGGCATGATTCAGCTCTTGGGGAGAGAATTCTGCAGAGCAGCAGCTGGATGATGAATTTAATCTATACTATGGCTCTGTTCGAAATCCTCGGCTGAATCCTTCAAGGACGCTGTCTACCTAGACTGGATCATTCGAAGTCCGTGAAAATAATGCGACCGGACAGGTTTACCCTTCGGCGGGTTTTATCTCCGTATGGTCTGTTGCTTAGCAACTGTGAAAATTGACACAGAAAGCAGGAAAAGAATGAATACCGAAATTTCCAAAACTGTTGGTTTATTTATTTATTTTTATTATAAAGTGAACAAAGACTACACTCACAAGAATCCAGAGTGGAACAAAGTTGCCAACCATCGGGAGCAGGAACAAATAAAATCAAATGTAATGACAGACCAGTCTGAAAAACAGTCTGTATTCGCTATCTCTGTTTACTCAACTAATAATTTATTTTCTTGTTTCAATACAAGATTAGCAAAAACAAAAAGATAAACATTTATGAGCAAGATGTTTTTGACAAAGAAGCAAAAAGATTGCAACACCATTGTTTGGGGTTGCTTCATTGCTTTGCTCTGACTGATACTCTGAATTTTTCCAATGCGCAGGAATACCCAATAACAACATCATTCCAACTCTGTACTAAAAACATTTTTACCCAGAGGCTGTGCTTTCAATATAGGAAAAGTCTCCAGAACTCAACCCAATACCAAAAAGGTAAAAATGGTCATAGTTAAGTGAAGTTAACACTAGAAGTCCTAGAGAATTTCAGTTTTCCTGCAAGTCCCCCTCCCCTCTTCATGTTTGTGTATTCACTCTACCTTCCTAAATGTCCCTATTGTAATGCAAATAGCCTATGATATGACCAGACCTTCTACATGTGACTGGATGAAGGCTGAAACAAACTGGCATCAGAACAAGAGCAAGCTCCAAGCACTCATTACCTGCCCCTGCAACATCAGAACTTTTTGCAGGAATATATTGATAATTCATATCTAAATCTTTTATTTAGTCAAACCTATGGAACCACAAGGTATCATACGGGTTCTAGTTCCTGACCTGAGAACAGTTCATAACCATGCTTTTCCAACAAGGCAAGGTATTGCCTATTTATATTGTCCATTCACAAGTCTCATTTATATTGCAAAGTTCACTATGTGAAAGAAAGAACAACTCAAAGAATAATTGTATTTTGTCTTGTCTTGCCATGTCATTCAACTTAGAAAATGGCAAACAGTATGACTTCAGTATTGGAGTAACATTATTTCACCCAACGAAAAGCACTATATATGAAGCTACAACTGTCCCATTTAGTAGTTTGCACAAACCCAAGGTGAGTTCTTCCTGCATTTGCAACAGGTATACTTTGTGCAGTGCACACAGATATCAGAGAGAAGGCACCAAACCCAGTTTAGGGGTCATAGTTACCTCAGTTGCTGCCTCACCTTCCAGAGATAAACCAGTTACTAACCCAACACTATCATCTGAAACCCCAAGTGTGGATGGCTGCAGGCCAGCTGATATTTATCTACAGGATGTCGTGTGAAGTTAGGAAACTTAGTGGGAAGCATTTGTTGCAAGAGATAATATTCAAATTTATTTAAAATCCTTAGGTGAGACGGAGAGTATATAAAAGTTCTGACTTAACCATCCTAAGCACATACACTCACCGGCCACTTTATTAGGTACCCCATGCTAGTAACGGGTTGGACCCCCTTTTGCCTTCAGAACTGCCTCAATTCTTCGTGGCATAGATTCAACAAGGTGCTGGAAGCATTTCTCAGGGAGTTTGGTCCATATTGACATGATGGCATCACACAGTTGCCGCAGATTTGTCGGCTGCACATCCATGATGCGAATCTCCCGTTCCACCACATCCCAAAGATGCTCTATTGGATTGAGATCTGGTGACTGTGGAGGCCATTTGAGTACAGTGAACTCATTGTCATGTTCAAGAAACCAGTCTGAGATGATTCCAGCTTAATGACATTGCGCATTATCCTGCTGAAAGTAGCCATCAGAAGTTGGGTACATTGTGGTCATAAAGGGATGGACATGGTCAGCAACAATATTCAGGTAGGCTGTGGCGTTGCAACGATGCTCAA